>NC_081559.1:175806885-175888563 GCF_022355385.1 Mustela nigripes | reverse complement strand
GTGTGTGTGTGTGTGTGTGTGTGTGTGTGTGTTCAAGTCAGCATAGAACCTACAGCATAGAACCTACCAAGTCAGCATAGAACTCTCACCATCATTGATGGCTCTCCTTTTCATTATCTGGATTTTTCTTTAATATCACATATGGCAGTCTCCCACTAAGCCACGGTACTTAGAATTTTCTTTTGTTTTTCTTATGATGGCAAGTGCATTACCATCCTTAAAAACTATGTGCTTATATGTTTAGGAAATTATAATGTCTCACTGCAAAAATTTCTTAGGATTTTAGGCAATAACAGTGATGGTGCACTTGCTTCAGGTATTGAGCGACAGTAAATTAGAGAAGAAACGTTATTTTTAAGCATTTATTGATATCCTACTATGTGCCAGAGCTCATCATAGGTTCTGGAATCAAACAGTGAATAAGACAAAAATGGTCCCTGCCCTCATGAAACATATACATTGAAGATCTTTTGCTCTTGGAAAACTATGATCTCAACCTTGAAAGCTGAGAGAGAAAAGAAATATGAGTAGCCATTTGGAATTCTCTACATAAAATATATGCATCACCTGTTTTATGCAGACATCCTAGTACGTGGTTGCATAAAATGGAGCTTTTTTTATTATTCTTTTATGGATTGGCCATAGACTATGCAATACAAGTGGAACATAAAAGAATAATGGAAAAGACGAGACCTGACTAAATAAATCCCTTGAAAGCTTTTTTTTTTTTTTTTTTTTAAACACTCTATTCCCCTTGCACCATTTTTTTTTTCTTCTGTTCTTTTCTAGGTCACTAGAAATGAAAATATATTAGGGGAATGGCATGTGCATTAAAAATCTTTGCAATATCTCCAAATCAACACTAGACCTTTAAAAACCAAAAGGAAATACTCAAAATGAATACATTGGGGGGAAGGGCACTGAATAGCATTTGAAAAACCTGAAAATAATACCCCATTTGTCTGGGCTGGTGGCTATTACTATAATCAGGAACTGAAGCCAAACAAATGAGACTGTTTTTAGTGACAGTTTTCAGATTGTAATCGTGCATGTCATAAACACATAATAAGCATTAGATAATCCTCATGATAGGACTTACGGGAATGTTCTACAGAATAAATAAAATGAGGGGGTTAGAGCAAGGCAACATTTACTGTGAATTTGGGCTCATATATATGAAACAACAGGCTACAGATGTGTCATTTCCATAATTTGATATGAAATAGCACCTCATTGTTAGAAATTTCTGAGCCACAGTGAACGATAGATGAATGATTGGGAGGTAGAATCTGAATGCTCCATGATAAAAATGAGGTATTGATTCGGTGAGATTTTAATTTAGATTAGTTCACTTAGAAAAAGTAATAAATTGAAATGTACTCGACATGGCTCACATTCGAAATGACTTATCAGGATCCCAAAATGAAACCTCAGGCTAGCAATAATTTTAACTGTAGCACTCCCCCAACTCACCCACACTAAATTACAGCATCTTTGCAAATAATTTGGACAAGAACAAGACAAGTAGTATGTCCGTGAATGACGGGGGGGGAATTTGAGGTTCAGTGGCAGAAGAAAAGATGGGAAAAGAACTGGAAGTAAGTGTCTGGCCATCACAGATTAGGAAGACAAACATCTGAACTATTGGAGAAAAGTGAGTTGACGTAAGGCATGCCATATATTTGCCTGATGCCTCATTCACTTTGGTGGTTTGGGACGGTCAGGTGAAAGGTATTATCTGTAGACAAATAGAGAATTAGGTCTTTTTGATTCATATCTGGATTCCTTGATATATTTTTTTAAAGATTTTATTTATTTATTTGACAGAGAGAGGTCACAAGCAGATGGAGAGGCAGGCAGAGAGGGAGAGAGAGGGAAGCAGGCTCCCTGCTGAGCAGAGAGCCCGATGCGGGACTCCATCCCAGGACCCCGAGATCCTGACCTGAGCCAAAGGCAGCGGCTTAACCCACTGAGCCACCTAGGTGCCCGATTCCTTGATATTTTAATTTGTCGGTGTTCAACTTCCTTTTAAAAGAATTTTTCACTCTATGTTTTTAACTACCTTTATATGTAGCTAAGTCAAATAGCACATGTAAATCTGCTAACACAAAGGTTGGTCTATCGTAGACTAATAATAATAATAGTAATTATGATAGCTACGAGTGTTGGAGCTCTTATTATAAGATGGACACTGGCTTAATAACTCTCTCTTTTTTTTAAGATTTTATTTATTTATTTATTTGATAGAATAAGCACAAGCAGGGTAGTGGCCTGCAGAGAGAGAGGGAGAAGTGGGCTCCTCGCAGAGCAGGGAGCCTGATGCAGGGCTCAATCCCAGGACCCTGGGATCATGACCTGAGCCAAAGGCAGACGCTTACACAACTGAGCCACCCAAGCGCCCTGAGCTAACCATTCTTATTATTGCATTTAATGCAGAGTCGAGAATGCATCATGTCCCCTTACATGCAGTTATGTCCCACATTTGCATTTAGTTTTACATTTTCTGTAGCGAAATCATGACCCCAGAACTGGAAATTCTTCAGCGCTTTATCTGAACACTACTGATCAAAGACCTTAGTGTCACTTCCTAGGCATTTCTTGTATTCCATTGCTTTCTCTGCCAATTCATGCCATTTTCAGGTGCCTATTTGGCCTGTGCTCCACACATGTGCATGTACACACACACACACATACACACTCACACACACACACACACACATGTTCTTAGCAGAATTTACCCATCCAAGCAGCTTTTCCTCCTGACCCATTTTGGGGATATGATCTTTTGTGATTTTTTTTTTTTTTTTTTTTTTTTTTTTTTTTTTTTGCCAGGTGATCATTATTAAGTGATTTTCCCAGTGTACACAATTTGTAGTATCCATCTCTGGAATTGTTAAGTGCCCTTAGTAAAGAATGACTTAGCTCTGTTCTGGCTCTTTCATAATAGCTCAGCTTTCTAATCTCCACTTTAAAGAATTTCTCTTTTGTAGGTTCAATACTTACCTCCTTAGAAGTGAAGTTCTTTGTTAAAGGTTTAGCTTCTGTAGCATCATGGGATGCTTTGGGGGCCATTAAGCTTAATGAGTTAACATTTTTTTTTCCAAAGTGTATATGAGGTGCCTACTGAAGATAACTTTAACAGGTCCTCTTGATTTATTACAAAGAAAGTCTCTTTCAACAAAAGCTTTCAGGCTGAACTTTCATTCTTGTCTGAGAGAAGCAAACTTTTGGTCTCCAGTGCTGCATAATATATCACATGCCGTTTCTGTATTCATGGGCTATTATATAACCAAGCTATCAGTTACATCAAAGCTTGTCTTCCTGCATAAAGATGCATTGACAATAGATAAATCCCCTTTCTCTCCAACTGGATTTTTTTCATAGAATTCCATTGAACAAGGATCACTTTCCCCCCTTTGAAATGAGATTTTAAATTTCACACATATTTATCAAGAAACAGTCAAAGCAGAATAGGTAATTTTTATCATAAGTTGTTTTATTTTTTTTTTCCTTCCATAGAGCCTCTAAAAGGCAAACCCCATAGAACCATCAGAGGACCTTTTCAGAGGCAAGTCTTCAAAGCATTCCTTTAGCCCAGTGGTGCCCATCTCATAATGAACACCCCCAAAGTCCTTCACATCCTACCTACCCTATTTGAAGCTTCAAAGGGAACTCCCCACCCAGAGGAAAAAGAAGCAGAAGCAAAGCCCTGCCTGACAAAGGCAGGAAGAGTCCCTGACTGGCTAGTTGGAGATGACAGGAGTTGCAGCCCTGTGAGGCAGCTCTGTGGGCTCACTCTCCTACCAAGGGAGTCAGTGTCTTCAGGGACCTAAAGGACCCCACTGTCCCTCATTAGTCCTGCACTCTGATTCAGGCTCTAACATTTCTAAAAAGATGTAGCCTCTCAATTCTGAGAAACATTGTCACCTGTGAGATAACTGGATAAGATCAGCATGGCACACAAGTCACTGTAGGACCTTCATCAAGTTTCATATCCTCTCTGTGGCCCTCATTTGTAACATGGGGGCAATGTATTCACTTAGCAAGTATCTTTTGACTTTATTATGTGTCAGAAATTGTTTTAAGTACTAAGAACACATTGGTGACCAAACCAAACCAAACCAACCAAACCAAACATCTCTACCCTAAATTAGTTACATTCTAAGAAGATTTAGACAATGAAAGCTTATGTGAAGAAAAATTTCTGGGGTACCTGGACGGCTCAGTCTGTACAGCATGCAACTCTTGATCTCAAAGTTGTAGGTTTCCACCCCATGTGGGGTGTGGAGATTACGTACAAATAAAATCTTAAAAAAAAAAAAAATTAGGTGTATAAAAACTTTAAAAACTTAAGTAAATAAAATACTATGGAACAGAGTAAAAAGTGGAAAAGGAGACCAGAAAGGTAGGTGGAAGTTGGAGTTTTAAATAGGGGAGCCTGGGATGGTCTTTTCAAGACTGTGACATTTTAGCAAAGATCAGAAGAAAACAAGGGGATGAGTCTAGGGCATGCCAGCAAGTAAAAAAGCCAGAGATGGGAGGACAGGTAAGTGTCAGGAAAAACAAGGAGCCTGAGATGGTTGATGACACTCAGCCATTGGGAGTTATAAGAGGTAAAGAAGAAGAGCTGATGCAGGACAGATTTTGTAGGGCTTGTCATCCTTTGTACCAATATGCCCTTTATGTTGAGTCAATGGAAGGCTACTTCAAGGTTTTGAACAAGGTGATATGATTTTAGAGTTTATAGGGCCCTTCTGACCATTAGTTTGATAAAAGAAGGGGATAAGAGTGCAAGTTAGGAGAAGTAGAGAGAGAACTTCACAGGCAGCAGTGGTTATCTAGACAAGAGATGATGGTAGTTAGGCCAGGAGGTGATGAGACATGCTGAATTCTGGGTAGATGTTGAATGTAGAATCAGTAGAGTTTATAGACAGTCAAGATGCCTGATGTGACGAAAATAGGAGTAAAGAATGACTTCACCCTGAGCAACTGGGCATATGAAGATGCTGTGTACTGAGTTCTAGAAATCTGCAGAAGCAGCATGTGGGCAGAGGTGGGGTGGGGAAGAGGAAGACTGGAGTTTGGTTTTGTACCTGTTGTTTGAAAGGCCAGGGAGACTTTCAAAAGGAAATACTGAGCTGACATTTAGATAATATGGTGCTTATTACTTTAGGTGGTTTTGAGGATTAAATGGGCTTTATCATCCAGCCCTGACTATGTCTCCAGTCACATGGGCCACCACACCTTACCACCTACCCACATGTCTCAGTCATGTCAAACTATCTTTCCATATCTTTGCACATACAGTTTCCTGTCCCATGATGATCTTTTTTTGCTCACTTGTTGCTTTTGTCCTGACCATTTCTTATTAGCCAATACTTAAGCTAGTTCTTTCCTGTTCCTGCCTTCTTTTACAATTCTGAGAGAAACACAAAATTGGTATTACTTGTGAAGACAAAGAAAATATTACTTCCTCTATAGGCAAGCCCTCCATAGCCTCTCTAGGTGGAGGTAAGAGATATTCTTCTTTGAGCACTCATAGAGCCTTTCTGGAGCTTTAATGGACACCCTTATCATTCATTATTAACTAACAGTTAGTTACTTATCACTGTACATGTTGACTTATAGGAGTCTCCCCTAACAGGCTTTAAGCCCCATGGAAGATGAAATTGTCCTCTTTCATAATTAGTGTTTACTAAGTGCTTACTGAAAGAATGAGTACACGAATGAGTGTTTTATATGGTAAAAATAAAATGGACACATCTCTTGAAAAGAATTTTTCTACTAGGACAATTTTTCTTACTAAGAACATTTATTTTTGAAATGTACTAAACAAATGAAATTGGCTCAAGAAGTGGCAAATCTTGAGTGGTCCTCTCTGCTGAAGCTTCTCCTAGCCCAGTCGGTTAGCCTTGGTGTCTGGCATAGGCCTGGCACTGAGGAGATGCTCATTGGATGTTTACTGAAGGAGGGACCAAATGAAGTCCAGAAATGACTCACAAAGGAAGATTCTATCTCCACAGTCTGTGTTAACTGTGGAGGATTAGTCACTGGCATGAAATTCGGAACGTTAATTTCAACCACTTTAATAAAAAGTATCCTTCAGAATTATTTCTGTGTTTTTGTAAGTAGCAGCTGCCCAGCATTTCTGTAAGAGGGGTCTGGGGTGTTTGGATGAACACCGAGCAAGAACCACTGTCCTTCTTTAAACATGCCATACTCTCTTCTCTGGGCCTCTTATCTACCTGGAATACCCTTACCCTCCATCCCACCTGGTTAACTTCTACTCCAGGTTTCAGTCTCTTCCCTCAGGATTTCTTTCTGGATCCTCCAAGACACATGTGGGGCCCTTCTTAAGTGTTCTCAGAGAACCCTACACATCTCTCTCTATCAAAGTGATGATCTGTCATCATTATACATTTTTGCTCAGTTGCCTGTGTCTTCCCCTTTGTTAAAATCTCAGCATATTTTACACAAAAACTAAAATATTAGAAGTGCACGATAAAGATTCATGAAATAACCCAGTAAGTTTTGATGGATAAGGTTGATTGAAAAAGTATTGTTGGACAAGGCTCTTTGGAAGGATTGACTTACATGGAGGATCCTAGAAATGGAATGTTCTAGGCATCAAAAATCATGTTTCATCTATCCCACAGTTCAGCCTGGGCCAGTCCCACTAATAGCGCCCCTGTAAAGTCACCATTGAGTTGTGCTATTATGATATTTTTTAACTCTTTTTTTAAAAAGGTATAGTTTGCCTTAATTAGAGTGTGTGAAAGCCTGAGCCATATAGTCTCCCCTGTATAGCACTTCATGGTTTTCAATGGTGAATAAGAATAACTGAAATTCAGAGTTGACAGTTTCATTGTTTCTACTAAAAGGAAACTTCCTAATTACTCCCACAAAGCTTTAAGCATTCCTGGATTGATTCCATTCAAACCTCATCTATACAAAGACTGGACTCTTTCCCCTTCGCCCCCTTATTACATAACAGAGGGTCATTCCAAACTATAATTTGGGGTGGAGTAGGGGAACCATGGTGGATGTAGTCAGATTCTTTTTCCTGTATATCCACATAGTTTCCAGAAATGTGCCTGGGCAAAACCAGTCTTTTTATTCCTTTGCTTCTTTGCCAAGAGTCTTTGTGTTCACAGCAAATAATGTATGAAGTCCTTGAAACTACTGAACTCACATTAGTTGTCAGAGCAGCAGACTGAGTATGAATTGCAATTAGAGCACCACTGGAAAAAGAAATTAGTTATAAAACAATCCTAAACCCACTTAACATAAAGGTAAGGTTCAGTGTTTAGTATAAAATAGGCAAGGTCATTGCCAAGTTGTACCAATCAACTCATGGTTCATACAGAACATAAGTGGGCTTAGAAAAATGGTACCTTACAAACTGGGCTTTTAAAAGAAGATGACTGTTGACAAGCTAAAAAGTACCCCTGGGGATAAAAATATATGTTTATAAAAAATAAAAAATTATATAGAATGGCCAAAAAAAAGTCCCAAATTTTGGCTATTGAATAAAAACAAAATGAGATGATAAAAGTTTCTTCCCTAAATTTTATTTGGTTCTCAAATACTTCCTTTAAAAAAAAAATCTAGGGGCACCTGGATGGCTCAGTCAGTTAAGTGTCTACCTCTTGATTTAGGCCTGGGTCATGATCTCAGGGTTGTGAGATCCATCCCTGCATTGGGTTCTGCATTGGGCGTGGAGCCTGCTTAAGATTCCCTCTTTCCCCCTCCTTATGCCCTTCACCCCCCAAAATAAAAAACTAAAAATTTTTTAAAAATCTAATCTTTAAATAGGCTTTGTAAAACACACAACACATAAAACTCATTCTCATGTAAAACACATGCACACACATACTCCATGTGCTAAAATCACTGAAGCTTAATATGAAACAAATAATCCAAAAACCAAGTTCTAATTCCTTCATTAGCATAGATGAATACTGACCTCTAGATTTATACAATTTTATTTTCAAGTTACGTGCAATGTTGTTTGTATTTCTTGTATCTCAAGAACAAGAGCAATGGAAGAATTAGAATTCTGTAGGAGTTATATTATAAAACAGAAAACTGCATGTAAAATTATTCAGTGAGTCAGACCTGAACTTTGAAATACAGGATCATAAAGTTCACATATTTTTTGTGAATTAAAAACTTTATTATTTTGTGACACACAGCAGTGGCTTTTATGAAGCTGAAGACTATAGCTCAAAGGAAGTAAATAATGACTAGATTAACTTAATTAAATGTGTTATTTTTTCCCCCTAGTTGAAATAGTCCACGTAAGCTTTATGTCAGGTGTTTGGGAGACTAACCTACTGCTTATTTTGCCTGCCCACTGTTTTTCAGTTGAACTTTATAATTTTGGATTGTGAACACATCTTTAGGAGACTCATTTGTGAAAATCTGAGGAGGTCTGGATTTAGGATATGTCCCAAGAAATAGATTTGACATTTATTTTCAACAAGTGCCTCAGTATCACTAACCTGGAATTTTTGTTAATTTTAACTTGAGAATTTTCTTGAAAATGCTGATAATGTAAAGTCAAACCTCAAATGCATATGTTACCAATTTTAAGAGAGACCCCCCCTTCTCTAAATTCCAAGTCAAAATACACAAGTTGCTTTATCTTCTTCTCCTGATGGTGATTAAATCATCTCTACTCTACCAGTTCAATCAGGATGTGCCTTTCATGGCTCAATACTAACTGTTTTGCAAAGGCTTGTAGGTCTTATCTCCTGCTCCTGCATTGTTATCAGATAATGTCTGCTTGAAACCTATAGACCTGTCCAATCCCACCTCAAGTGCAACTGTATAATTTTCACCTTCTCCCTTGTAGCTCCTAGAGATTTCCCTTATTTATTTTGTGAGGTAACTGTGCATCTTAAAATTCTTACTTTCACCAGCATTTCTAGGTGTTTTGCTACAGGAGGATTTTCTGATAATGTACTCCACCACACTGCCAGAAATGGAAATTTAAACAAGTTCTTAACTCAAATAGTAGTATGCACTTAAAACAAAAGAAAACAAAACAAACAAATATACACGTTGTGGTCCATGTGGTCTTTGTCAAAACTAATCAGTTCTGGCACTGCAGTATCAAAGTAGTCATAAATAATATGTAAATGAATGTGTTAGTGACTATGTTCTAGTAAAGTCTTATTTACCAAAGTGGTGACTGGCTCATGGGCCATAGTTTCCAACCCCTAATTTATGTCATTATATTTGAAATTATTTTTGTAACCTATACATAATTTTTGAGGAAGTGGAAATGGGATTTTTAAAAGACAGGATTATTACAGAATAAGCTGCATGTATTTTAACTATATACTTTCTTAAGTTTTGATATATAGAGACCGATCACCATTATCATAACCAAGAAAATGAATATATTGTCATCCTCCAACTCTTCCGACTCACCACGCACCTCTAGGCATCCACTTACCTTCTTGCTGTCACTCTAGTTTGAATTTTATAGACTTTTATAAAAATTAAATCATATAGTAGGTATTCTTCTTGTCTGAATTCTTTTGCTCACATAATTATTTTGAAGTTTATCCATAGTGATGAGCACATCAGTAGTCCATTCCATTTTATCCCTGAGGAGCATTACATTGGATGAATATGCCACAGTTTGTTTATCCATGCACCTATTAATAGATATTTCCATTTAAAGATAGTACAAATAAAGCTGCAATAAATATTTGTGAACAGTTATTTGTATGAATATATACTTTAACTTCTCTTGGGTAAATAGCTAGGAGTGAAATGGTTGGATCCTGAGGTATGTGTATGTTTACATTTTTAATAAACTGTGGAACTATTTTCCAAAATGGTTATACTACTTTACTTTCCCACCACCACATTTAATCTGGATATTGATACATTTAGATTTCCATTTATCATCTGGCCTTTTTTTTTTTCTATTGATCTCACCTGTTTTTTCTTCCTTTTCCCCTCTTTCTGCCCATTTTTGTGTTAGGTGATATTTTTATGCTTCCATTTTATCTTCTTTTTTGACTTATTAGCCATAATTCTTAATTTTACTATTGAGTAACTTTTATTATTACTATTTTTATTACTTTTATTACTATTTATTATTACTATAATAAAATTATTACTATTTAGTAACTTTGAGGGTAGACATCTTTAACATATTCCGGTCTACCTTCAATTGATATTATTTGACTTCACAGTATAGTATAAGACTGGAAGAACAGTAAACTTTATTTCTCCCTTCCTGATTATTGTGTTCTTATTGTCATGGGTTTTGCCTTTACATAAATCAAAAGTTTCATACTATATTATTACTATTTTTGTTTAAGCTATCATTTATAAATAATTAGAGAAAAATACAGCATAAATCTGCTAGTGATACACTTTTTCAGTTTTTGTATGTCTGATGAGTGGGGTTTTTTTTTACTTTTTTTAAATGATATTATCACTAGGTATAAAATTCTAGTTTGAGAACTAGTTCTTTCAAAACTTGTATATTTGCAAAGAATTAGCATTCTCTAATTGTTAGGTACTGGATTACATATATGTCTGTTAGATCTAATTGCTAAATGAGGCATTCAAATTTTTTTGTGTGTTTTAAGAATATTTTATTCTTACTGTCTATTTAACCCATCAATTACTGAGAAACGTGTGTAAAAACAGCCTACTGTGATAGTATATTTGACTTTTTTTAAAAAAATGTGCAAAATATTACCTTATACAAGGGCATGTTTTTAGGCATATAAAAATTTATCTGTGTTCTTTTATCAGATTATGATGGTAATTTCTAGTGCTCACCCATGTATAGTGCTTGCCTTCTAGATACATTAGAATACTATATACTTACCTGCTCTTTGCAGTAAGGCAAGACCAAGGAACCAGTTTACAAAAAAGAGGCTGAGAGGTGAAGTGAATGTCACTTCCAGGATGAAACATTCAGTTCATTGCATGAGACCTTATGGTGCTTTCTTACCCTTCCATGGCGAAAAAAAGGCTCTGTACTTCTGATGGGGCTGCCTCAAGATAGTGGAGACTCTATCAGCCTGGGATCCTGAAGAATTAGGTGGAATTGAATACCACACTCTCTTGTGATGGATATAAAATGTGAGCAAGCCATGTTAAACAACTGGGATTGGGTTCATTTTTCCTGCAGCAAAATCTATCCTGACTGATGTATGTAATGATACTCTATCCCCAATGATTATTTCATTTCTAGTAAATTTTTAACTGTATTTTGTGTTATTATTCTTATAACTATATAAGCTTCCCTTTTATTAGTAATAACTTAGTGAGTCCTTTACTTGTCCTTTTCTTTTATACTGCTTTGTATTTTGTTTGTTTTGCTTTAACTACATCTCTTGTAAACAGAGTATAATAGGATTTCAATCCAATTTTTAATTATTTCAACAAGCATCGAGCATTATTTAGCTCCTTCTAAATACTAGGCCTCATTCTGGATTCAGGAGTTAAAACAATAAACAAAACAGATTTTTTCTTTTCTCTAATGAAGCTGTGACATGTTTTATAGCAAACTTGATTTACTAACGTGTATTCTTATTGCTGATATATTTTTATTTATTATCTAATTCTTCAATTAGTCGGCTTTTTTCCCCTTTTATTTCTTTTATTCTCCTTTCTGCCCACTAATGTGTTAGTCTAGGTTTCTTTTCTCCTTTATTCCATTAGGTTATACATTTGGTTTCTGTTCTTCTGATATCACCATTAAAATTTTAATACTCCCTCATGTTTGAGAAGATATAAAGGAAACCACTATCTTTACCCTTCTCTGAACTATGTATGGTTATTAGAAAATTTGTAACCAAATTTCCTGTCCTTTAATTTCATGTAATTTTTGTTTAATATTTTAGTTATCCCTTAGTTTTATGTAATCCATTTGTCATTATTTTTGATTGCTTAATGAAGCTCATGATTGTTTAGATGTCAGCCTATACATGTTAAATTATTTCTTTGTGCAACTGCCTTCTGCATTCCTCTCTGTCTTCTGTCTACAGTTTCCTTCCTCCTGAACTGCATTTTTTTCTGCAGGGATCCTTAGGTGAAAATTTTCCATTTATTTCTGAAAATATCATAATTTTGGCATCACAATTGAATAAGAAATTGCCTGAATAAAGTCTATTATTTGGCCAAACTATACACAATTACCATTTTGTAGGCATAAGCCTTTAACATACACACTGTTATGTAGTTGAAGTTAACTAGATTATCACTATTTTCTCCCAGCAACTAAGGTCTTTTGATCTTTGTTATTGCTTTTGAGAATTACAACTGAATTATAATTTCAGTGCAACTGTTTTTGTTTTTTAGAAGTAATCTGTTTTTCTCTGATTTTAAAAAAATTTCATTAATAATCTTCAGTATCATTCTACTTTTGAATTTATAGATTCCTTTTTTTCATTAATTTTAGAAAATTGGCAGCTGTTATCTCTTATGAATTACCATTGTCCCATCCTTTCTAGTGTTTCCATTTGGAATTCATACTAGGTGTGTTTTGGACCGTTTCAATTCATCTCTTTTGTTTCTAAACAGTGCTTTCCTATTTTTCATCCTTTATCATTCACAATGCATTATTGACTTTTTTTTTCTCAGACACATGTTTCTATTCATTAATTCTGTGTGTTTATCTGATGTTAAACACATCTATTAAATTTTTAGGTTCAGAGATTGTACCTTTTTACTTCTTTTTTGTTGTTGTTGTTATGTTAGTCATCATACAGTACCGCATTAGTTTTTGATGTACTGTTCTAAGATTCACTGTTTATATATAACAACCAGTGCTCCATGCAATACATGCCCTCCTTAATACCCACCCACCAAGCTTACCCATCCCCCCACCCACCTCACTCTAATTTTACCACCTCCCTCTGATTTTACCACTTCACTTTTCCCTTCCATCTCCTAATGTCTTCCTTGCTATTCCTTAGGTTCCACAAGTAAGTGAAACCACATGATAATTGATTTTCTCTGCTTGACTTATTTCACTTAGCATAATCTCCCTCAGTCCCATTCAAGTTGATGCAAAAGTTGGGTATTCATCCCTTCTAATAGCTGAGTAATATTCCATTGTATATATGGACCACATCTTCTTTATCCATTTGTCTGTTGAAAAGCATCTTGGCTTTTTCCACAGTTTGGTGACTGTGGCCATTGCTGCTATGAACATTGGGGTACATATGGCTCTTCTTTTCATTACATCTCTATCTTTGGGGTAAATACCCAGGAGTGCAATTGCCGGGTCATAGGGTAGCTGTTTTTCATTTTTTGAGAAACCTTCATGCTGTTTTCCAAAGTGGCTGCACCACCTTGCATTCTTATCAACAGTGTAAGAGGGGTCCCCTTTCTCCACATCTTCTTCAACACTTATTGTTTATTGTCATTGATTTTGGCCATTCTAACTGGTGTAAGGTGGTATCTCAATGTGCTTTTGATTTTGAGTCTCCCTGATGACTAATGATGATGACATTTTTTCATATGTCTGTTAGCCATTTATATGTCTTCTTTGCCCATTTTTTGACTTCATTATCTTTTTATGGGTATTGGGGTTGAGAAGTTCTTTATAGATCTTAAAATATCAGCCCTTTGTCTGTAGTGTCATTTGCAAATATCTTCTCCCATTCCGTGGGTTGCCTCTTTGTTTTGTTGACTGTTTCCTTTGATGTGCAGAAACTTTTCATTTGATGAAGTCCCAAAAGTTTGTTTTCACTTTTGTTTCCCTTGCCTTTGGAGACGTGTCTTGAAAGAAGTTTCTGTAGCCAAAGTTAAAGAGGTTACTGCCTATGTTCTTCTCTAGGATTTTGTTGGATTTCTTTCTCATATTGAGGTCTTTCATCCATTTCGAGTTTATCTTTGTGTTTGTAAGAGAATGGTTGAGTTTCATTCTTCTGTACATAGCTGTCCAATTTTCCCAGGACCATTTATTGAAGAGAGATTCTTTTTTCCACTTTATATTTTTTCCTGCTTTGTCAAAAATTATTTGACATAGAGTTGCGGGTCCATATCTGGGCTCTCTACTCTGTTCCATTGGTCTATGTGTCTGTTTTTGTGCGAGTACCATGCTGTCTTAGTGATCACAGCTTTGTAGTAAAGCTTGAAATCAGGCAACGTGATACCCCCAGCTTTTTCTCTTTTAATATTTCCTTGGCAATTCGGGGCCTTTTCTGGTTCCATAAAAATTTTAAGATTAGTTGTTCCAGCACTTTGAAAAGTGCTGGTGGAATTTTGATTGGGATGACATTAAAAATATAGATTGCTCTGGGCAGCATTGATATTTTAACAATGTTTATTCTTCCAATCCATGAGCATGGCATGTTTTCCCATCTTTTTGTGTCTTCATCAGTTTCTTTCATGAGTGTTCTGTAGTTCCCCAAGTATAGATCCTTTACCTCTTTGGTTAGGTTTATTCCAAGGTATCTTGTGTTTTTTTGGTGCTATTGTAAATGGAATTGATTCTCTAATTTTCCTTTCTACAATTTCATTGTTGGTGTATAAGAAAGCAACTGGTTTCTGTGCATTGATCTTATACCCTGCCACATTACTGAATTGTTGTATGAGTTCTAGTAATTTGGGGGTGGAGCCTTTGAGTTTTCCACATTAAATATCATGTCATCGGCAAAGAGAGAGAGTTTGACTTCTCTTTGCCAATTCGAATACCTTTTATTTCTTTTTGTCATCTGATTGTTGTTGCTAGGACTTCTAGTACTAGAAATACTATGTTGAAAAATAATGGCAAGAGTGGGCATTCTTGTCATGTTCCTGATCTCAATGGGAGGTCTCTCAGCTTTTCCCTGTTGGGAATGATATTCACTGTGGGATTCTCATAGATGGATTTTATGAAGTTGAGGAATGTTCCCTCTATCTCTATACTCTG
The DNA here is from genome assembly GCF_022355385.1 of Mustela nigripes. NCBI lineage: Eukaryota > Metazoa > Chordata > Mammalia > Carnivora > Mustelidae > Mustela > Mustela nigripes. The sequence continues at coordinate 175,873,664 of NC_081559.1, read as the reverse complement.
AAGAGTTTTAATCAGGAAAGGATGTCATATTTTGTCAAATGCTTTTTCTGCATCAGTTGAGAGGACCAGATCTTCTCCTTTTACTGATTTGTTCTACCATGCTGATTAATTTGCAAATGTTGAACCACCTTGCATCCCAGGAATAAATCCCACCTGGTCATGGTGGATAATCTTTTTAATGTACTGTTGGATCCTATTAGCTAGTATCTTGTTGAGAATCTTGGCATCCATATTCATCAGGGATATTGGTCTGAAATTCTGTTTTTTGATGGGGTCTTTTCCTGGCTTGTGGATCAAGGTAATGCTGGATCAAGGTGTCTGGAAGTTTTCCTTCTGTTTCTATTTTTTTAAACCACTTCAGGATAATAGGTATTATTTCTTCTTTGAATGTTTGGTAGAAATCCCCAGGGAGCCAACAGGTTCCGGACTTGTTTTTGGGAGGTTTTTGATCACTGCTTCAATCTCATTGCTAGTTATTGGTCTATTCAGCTTGTCAGTTTCTTCCTGTTTCAGTCTTGAAAGTCTCCAGGAATGCATCCATTTCTTCTAGGTTGCTTAACTTATTCATATATAGCTGTTGATAATAATTTCTGATGATTGTTTCTATTTCCTTGGTGTTAGCTGTGATCTCTCCCCTTTCATTCATAGTTTTATTAATTTGGGTCCTTTCTCTTTTCTTTTGGAATTGTCTGGCCAGTGGTTTATTGATCTTGCTAATCCTTTCGAAGAACCAGCTTCTAGTTTCATTGACATATTCTACCTTTTTACTTCTTAGTGTTTATTTTTCTAACTCTTATTCTTTTTCTGTAGTATCTTGTATGTTTTTGATGATTTGGATTCCTTTATTCAACTCCTATTCATCTTAAATATAATTATTTTATTTTTTCAGATTGTCATTCTAATGATTTAATACTTCAAGTATGAATGACAATAATTTTGCAGTTGTTTGTGTGTTGACTCTAATGCATTTGGATTATTCCTTCACATGTTCTCTTTTAACAGAGTCATCTAGCTGATTTCTTTTGTCATTGTTTCAATCAAGTATATTTTGGGATCTGGATTCTAGAAGCATTTTTAAGAGTGACTTTGCATTTGTTTTTGGCAGGCACTTTCTGGATCCCATTCTTATTTAAGGTTTTGGGTTGGGGTTCCCAACATAGACAGTGAGAGTTCAAAACACACGCTTGAATGAGGCATAGATCTTAAATTATCTTTTCCTTCCATAGACCAGATATGGACAGACAGTAATCTTTGTTCTGTTTTCAAAACTATATTTAGTACTTAAAATATTATGGAAGAGAAAGGAAATGAAGAAGAGAAAAGAAAGAAGGGAAGAGAAAAATAAGTAATAATTTTATGGCAAGAGAATTAGAAAATGATTAGGCAATTAAACTAGGAACAAAGACATAAGGAGATGAAATACTGCCAATTTCTGATAATACAAGATTAAAACACAAGGAACAATCTTTACAAAGTTCAGAGAGGCAATGTCTTCTCAGATAAAGCACAAAAAGCAGAAATAATTTAAAAATTAATAGGTCAGACTTCATTAGATGTAGAAAGTTCTCTTTGAAAGACAGCATTCCAGGGGCGCCTAGGTGGCTCAGTGGTTTGGGCTGCTGCCTTCGGCTCGGGTCATGATCTCAGGGTCCTGGGATCGAGCCCCGAATCGGGCTCCCTGCTCCTCAGGAAGCCTGCTTCCCTCTCTCTCTCTCTCTCTCTCTCTGCCTGCCTCTCTGCCTACTTGTGATCTCTGTCTCTCAAATACATAAATAAAAATCTTTAAAAAAAAAAAAAAAAAAAGAAAGACAGCATTCCAAAAATGAAAACACAAGCCACTGACCTGAAGAATATATTTGCACCTGGGTGACTCAGTTGATTAAGCATCTGCCTTTGGCTCAGGTCATGATTCCAGAGCCCTGAGTCACGCTCCCTGCTTGGTGGGGAGTCAGCTTCTTTCTCTCCCTCTGCTCCTCCCACCTGCTCATTCTCACTCTCTGTCTCTCTCAAATAAATAAATAAATAAAATCTTTAAAAAAGAAAAGAATATATTTGCAGTGCATATATATCTGGCAAGAACTTGTATCCAGAATCTATAAAGAACTCCTACATATCAAGAACAAGAAGTCAAAAATGTACATAGGATTTGGACAGATTTCACAAAAGAAGATAAATAGTAAGTAAATGAAAATATGCTTGATATCCTTAGTCATCAATAAAACGGTAATTATAAGCCAATTGAGATACCCCTGTATACTGATTAAATGGATACAATTAAAAAGATGTAAAATACCAAGATTTGGTTAGGTTGTATAACAGCTACAATTCCCAAATAATGCTGATAGAAATGTGAAGTTGTATTCTCACTTTGAAAAGTGATCATAGTGTCTTATATAGTAAACATGACTACCATAAGATCTGGCAGTTCTATTCCTAGATTTTTACTGGGGGAAAAAAAATGAACATGTCCACACAAAACCTGGTATTCAAATGTTGATGGCAGCTTTATTCAGAATAGCCAAACAATAGAAACAACCCAAAGTCCTGTCAACAGTAAATAGATAAATTGTGATGAAAGTATTCAGTGACATACTACTCAACAATGAAATGAATAAGCTATAGATACACACAATAACACGTATGAACCTAAAGAGACATACTATTGAGCAAAAGAAGCCAGAACAAAAGAACACATTCTATATTCTTTCCATTTATGTGAAAATCTAAAATTAATGTATAGTAACGGAAAACAGATCAGTGGTTGCCTTTGGCCAGAAGTAGAGGGAATAGATTTCCTATAAATCTGTACCAGGAGGGGGGCCTGGGTGGCTCAGTAGGTTAAAGCCTCTGCTTTCGGTGCAGGTCATGATCTCAGGGTCCTGGGATCAAGCCCTGCATTAGGCTCTCTGTTCAGCGGGTCGCCTGCTTCCTCCCCTCTCTATCTCTCTGCCTGACTCTCTGCCTACTTGTGATCTGTCAAATAAATAAAATCTTAAAAAAAAAAATCTGTACCAGGAACATGTTGGAGTGATAGGAATGTTCTATGACTTGATTATGGGAGTAGTTACATGGTCTGTACATTTGCTCAAGTTCATTGGGTGGCATAAGCCATCTCAGACCCAGAGCAACCAGAATGAAGAAGAAAAGCTTTTTGTACTAGATACTAGATACTGGCTACCCCATTGTGTCCCTGGGGGTACTCAGAACCACATTGCTTTTGATCTAGGAAAATAAAGCAACATGATGTTTCATGTGCCTAAATATTGTGAAACAAATATTTGCTGCCTGATACCATCTTTCTTGAACCAGAAAAGTGCTAATTCAAAGGCAGGATAAATACCCCCACGTAATCCTATTACAGTCTCCAGACAATAAACTGTCCTGCAGCAGGGCAGGTAGCCCCCACCTGGCAAAACGTACAGTGCTTTCTGTGGTTTTCCCACTGTCTCCTTTGGAATAGAAAGGGCTTTATGGATTTCAAATGGCATCACAGTCATGGTATTAAAATGCCGTCCACCGTCCTATGGTATTCCAATGAAGCAGCTTCTACCCTTTTTCTGTCAAAGACATCAGCCCCTACTCTGGTGGATGCTTCCATTTGGGGGCCTTGTTATTTTTCTTACCTTCATGGAAAACATGCATCCTTCCATTGCAGCCTTTTCCGCCATTTGGTAGATTTTGCCACGAGGACCACAGCTGGCAGCTTGATGCCTGGCATGGGAAATAACATGTCAGTACCCAACCTTGCTTGGCAATGAGAACCAGCATTTCTAGGAGCTCAAATTCCCCAGAGCCTGTGGCTTTTTCTCAGAGTGCATAAATATACAGAATGGAAAGAACCCCGATACTCCCATTCCTATCTATTTGATTGCATATTGTGCTGCTTTGATTTACAACCCACTCTCCAGTTCCTGGTTTGATCAGATCTTTTATCTGTGGTTGTCACTTGCACTTGCAAGAATTGAACTTTATTTTCTTCGCCACTCTTATGTACCTACAGTGGATGAGAAATGGCCTTCTCTGTGCTTTGATTTTCACAGACTGTTCATAAAAGAGTTGGCAGGTAGGTGCCTCAGAATGCACATATGCTGAGTGTGTAAAGGCAGGAGGTGAGGGGTGGGAAGTAATAAATAGGCTTTGAGCACTAAAATAAAGGGAAATAAGAAAAACCTGCTGAAGTCATGTTTCTGTAGTTAGAAAGGGCTGTTGGCTAAAGGACTAAAAACAGAGACTCGGGCTACCTAGTCCCCCTGCTACTTTGTAAGTCAATTAATATTTCAGAAATGAGCATCTTTCATGTTTAAAGCAGTAATCGTACTTCCTACCCCATAGTTTTGTTTTGAAAATTAAATCAGGGGGTGCCCGGGTGACTCATTGGGTAAAGCGTCTGCCTTCGGCACAAGTCTTGATCCTGGGGTCCTGCCCTGCGACGGGCTCCCCGCTCAGCAGGGAGTCTCTTTCTCCCTCTGCCTCTTCCTCTGCTTGTGCTCTCTCAAATAAAAAAATTTAAAAATCTAAAGAAAAAAAAATTAGAAAGTGCGTTGTGCTTAATTAACACTTTGCAAGTTCCCTGTTCCAGCTTTGCCCTGGTACTAAACAGACATTCAAACTGAGTCACTGAGGACTATCTGTCTAATCATGGGGCTCTTAGAAAGAAGGGGAAAGTCTAGGGAGTTAATGAGGGAGAGTAGTGCCAGGGCTGGCCCCAGCATGGACATTTTGTCAGTCCTAGAAGGTGAGGGGCCATTAGCCGCTCTGAGTATCATAGAGGCTTCCCTACTAGGATCTGGGGGAGAGTAGAGAGATCCAGTCAACCCATGGCAAGCTGATACACCAGCCAAACATATCCCACTCTTTTTCATTTTAACTTTTCTGAAAAGGGAAACTGTATTTTATTTATATTTCTAGTCAAAGAAATTTCTCCTAAATTCAGACCTAGGACACAGAAGTTATCACCTTCTTCATTGGACTGTCATATCATTTACTTTTTATTCGATTACTAGCCCTGACTGTATTTCCACCTGCACAGCTACAAGACTGTAGTTCTAGTCTTTTTTATTTTAAATGGCAGGGGCCGTGTCTTTCTTATCTGTATATTCTCTTCAGTACCTAACAAAGTGGGTGCTCAATAATTTGAATTGCAGACATAAATTTGATTTGATCACTATCCTTCAAGTTATTTCATTGAGTGTTACTGATGAAAAGATAATAGCCACAGACAAAATAACTGGGGATAAAGTAACAGTCAGTCACAAGACTTAATGCAAAGCAAGCAATCACTCACCTATTTATTAAATACTTACTGAACACAATTTTCATGCCAACTACTCTTTTTCTAGTTTCCTATAGGACAAGAGAAGAATACTGGCAATCCATTCATTCATTTATTATTTTCACTAATATTTATTCATATGATCAAGATAGGAAGCAGAAGAAAGAGCAATGTCTGGCACGGGTCAAGTATGTTATGGGTTTTATATAACTCATTGAGAAGGAGAGATAGGGAAAGAGTACAGTGACTTCCGACAGCAGGTGCATTTGGCCAAGCCTAGAAGGGCATGACGATTAAGGGCCAAAAAATGCTTCTTGTGGAGCACAGATCTCTCTCAACATCCATGATTAAAAACTGAGGAAGAAAACCAACAGCATTTATCATGGAGACAAGCCAACCATAACCCTCATTAACTTAACACAGGAAAAAGGCAAAAAGAGGAAGCTTCTGGTGATAATTCAGGCAGAAGCGGAGAGAGAAGTATGGCTGACGGAAAAACAAACATAATAACAAGAAAAAATCTTCAAGTTGTATAGTGAAATTTTCTGAATGGGAATAAGAATACATTCAAGGCCCTCGAAATGAGAGTGTACAAGTGTGCAAGATGCAGAAATTTTGAATTGCCCAGGAGAGGAGCTAGGCAACTAATCCGTTTCCAATGTCCGAGTCATTTTTAAGTACTAGAGACCCTACTCAGTAGTTGCTTTGATAGAAGTTGTTTCAGGAGAGGGTATCCTTAAACAATAATTATATGTGAAACAGGTTGTGACTGCAATTAAGTAATAATGCCTAAAAACTAACCTGAATCTGTGGAGTCCCCTCTCTGAGGAGACTAACTCCCTTATCTCTGAAGTGAAACACTTGGTTAATAAATATAGTGAGAACTGGGGTTTCCCATTTACTAGTCAGCACCATGAAGTTAATTTTTCATCATTGAAGATGAAGCCACTCAAGAGGAAGTACAAACACTCTGGTTTCTGGCCTTCTGGAGAGAATCACGTGAAAAGACTGGTTTTTTAGGGGAGGGCTAATATCAGGAACCCCGGCTGCTGAGGAGGTGGCAAACAAACAAATTAGCTTGGTGTAGAGCATGACCTCTGTGCCCTGAAATAGAGAGAGACTTCTAAGAACTGCTAGTTGAGCCTTTTTCTACGAGAAGGAGTGTTTCTGGAAAGAGAAAAGGCTTCAGAGCCAGGCAGACATGGTCTGAAAGCTGATTCCGACACATTCAATTGTTCTATAATCACAGGGAAGGACTAATCTATCTCCCAGGGCTGCTGGGAATATTAAACACAGTCAAATATTCATTTAGTCAGCTTCTACTTATTTAATTCCTGCTATGCACCTGGAACAAAAGAAATTTTTTAAAAAAGATGCTTATGGAGATTTCAATTCAATCTGATACCCGAAAGGCAAACAAATAAATGTTGTCATTACAGATGGTAGCTAGAGCCATGAACAAAAGGATGTGCTCAGGTGTGACTGCTCAGAGGTTGTGGGGGCACCACTGTGCATAGTGTAAGCTTAGCTGTGAAAAAGCACATCATGGGAAAGAGTGAGGACAAGCATATTCTATGCAGAAAAGTCAGTAAATGCAAACATTCCCTGAGGAAGAAAGAGCTTGCCACAGTGAAGGACCCAAAGGAAACCAGTGTGGCTGGAAAATGAAGAGTGAAGCAGAGTGGTGTAAGATGAAGTTATTGAGGCAGACACTAATTGTGTCCTTTTCTTTCTTTGTTCACTGTTGACAATATCCTGATTTTGTTCAGAGCAATAACAGATTACATTGAATAAGGGTGACCGTATGACAGTGCTGTAGATGATGAAGTAAGACCTAATCTCTCTTGGATGGTCTTTCTTTCTGAAATAAAAACATTAACAAGGTCTCAAATGATAGGAGTCTTGCTTTTGTTCCTTTATGTCTCTCTCTCCCTGGAACAGTGATGCAGTGCCTAGAGATACAGCAACCATCTTGTGGTCATAAGGACAAAAATCACATGGTAGAAATAGTATAGAGAAAAGGAGGAGTCTGGGTTCTTAGATGACTCTCTCTTTTTTTTTTTTTTTAAGATTTTTTCTTTATTTATCTGACAGAGATCACAAGTAGGCAGAGAGGCAGGCAGAGAGAGAGGAGGAAGCAGGCTACCTGCAGAGCAGAAAGCTCGATGTGGGGCTCCATCCCAGGACCCTGGGATCATGACCTGAGCTGAAGGCAGAGGCTTAACCCACTGAGCCACCCAGGTGCCCCTTAGATGACTCTCTTGATCAGTTGCTTGGACTTCCTACTTTTGAAAAATTGTTGTATGAGAAAAAATGGTCCCCTACTTTAATAATCCATTTTGTTGAGTTTTTTTGGTACTGAACATATAACCAGGCTTCCTAATTTATATAGTTGTAAATATCAACAGAAGCCAGACCACGTGGAGCCCTATAGAACATGGTAGAGTCTGGAATTTAAAGATTATAAGCACAGAGGCAAATAAATAAATAAATAGATAGATAGTAAATAATTAACTAAAAAGCATCCAAATCAGAAATGAAGACATAAAATTGCCTCTTTTCAGATGACACATCTTATACATAGAAAACCCTTAAGATTCCACAAAACAAACAAAAAAAAACCTATTTGAACCAATGAATGAATCCAATAAAGTGGCACGATACAAAATCAACCTATGAAAATTAATGGCATTTCTACAAACGAAAAGCAAAATCTCCAAAAAGGAAATAAAGAAAACAATCTCATTAATTTGGCCAAGGAGGTAAAATATATTTATATTAAAAACTGTAATACATTAATGAAAGAAATTACAGACAAAGTAAATGGAAAGACATCTAATGTTGATGGATTGGAAGAATTAATGTTATTAATATGTCCATACTACCCAAAGCAATCTATAGATTCAATTCTGTTCACATGAACATTTCATTTCTTTAAAGAAATAGAAAAAATATCTAAAAAGTATATGGAATGATAAAAGACATAAGACTAAAGAATAACCAAAGTGATCTTGAAGAGAACAAAGCTGGAGGCTTTACTTCCTGATATATTACAAAAGTTACAGTTATCAAAACAGATTGGTTCTGGCATAAAACCAAATATATAGACCAATGGAACAAAATAGAAATCCCAGAATTAAACTTACACTGATCTTTCACAAGAGTACCAACATCAATGGGGAAAAGATAGTCTTTTCAACAAATAGTGCTGGTAAAACTGGAGACTCACATTCTAAAGAATGTGGACCACTATCTTACACTATGTACCAAAAAAATCAACTCAGAATGGATTCAGTACTTAGGGAAGTCAATGGATTCAATACAGAGGGAAAGGTCTTTATAGCATCTATGTTGACAATGATTTCATGGAGATGACACCAAAAGCACAGGCAAAAAAAGCAAAAATCAGTAAGAGAGATTGCATCAAAAAAGCTCCCACACAACAAAGAACACGAACAAACTGAAAAGGCAACCTATGGAATGGGAGAAAAGATCTGTAAGCCATGTATTTGATAAGGATTTAATTTCCAAAATGTATATGGAACGCCTACCATTCGATAACAAAAAGCAAATGACTGGATTAAAAATGGGCAAAGGTCCCAAACGGACATTCCTTTAAAGAAGACATAGAACGTTTTTTCATGTGTCTGATAGCCATTTGTATGGAAACAACATGTGTTGGAGGGGATGTGGAGAAAGGGGAACCCTCTTACACTGTTGGTGGGAATGCAAGTTGGTGCAGCCTCTTTGGAGAACAATGTGGAGATTCCTCAAGAAATTAAAAATAGAACTTCCCTATGACCTTGCAATTGCACTCCTGGGTATTTACCCCAAAGATACAGATGTAGTGAAAAGAAGGGCCATCTGTACCCCAGTGTTTATAGCAGCAATGGCCACGGTCGCCAAACTGTGGAAAGAACCAAGATGCCCTTCAACGGACAAATGGATAAGGAAGATGTGGTCCATATACACTATGGAGTATTATGCCTCCATCAGAAAGATGAATACCCAACTTTTGTATCAACATGGACGGGACTGTAAGAGATTATGCTGAGTGAAATAAGTCAAGCAGAGAGAGTCAATTATCATATGGTTTCACTTATTTGTGGAGTATAGCAAATATATTTTTGTGGAGTATATATTTGTGGAGTATATATATATATATATATATATATATATATATATATATATATTTTTTGTGTGTATTTTTGCAAATAGTATGGGGGACATGGGGAGTTAGAGAGGAGAAGGGAGTTGGGGGAAATTGGAAGGGGAGGTGAACCATGAGAGACTATGGACTCTAAAAAACAATCTGAGGGGTTTGAATTGGCGGGTGGGTGGGAGGTTGGGGTATCAGGTGGTGGGTATTATAGAGGGCATGAATTGCATGGAGCACTGGGTGTGGTGCAAAAATAATGAATACTGTTATGCCAAAAATAATTGAAAAATAAATTTTAAAAAAAGACATAGAAATAGCCAATAGATATATGAAAAGGTGCTCAATATTACTAATCATCAGAAATGCAAATCAGGGGTGCCTCAGTGGCTCAGTCATTAAGCATCTGCCTTTGGCTCAGGTCATGATCCCAGGGTCCTTATTCAAGCCCACACCGAGCTCCCTGCTCAGCAGAAAGCCCACTTTTTCCTCTCCTACTTCCCCTGCTTGTGTTCCCTCTGTGTGTGTGTGTGTGTGTCTCTCTCTGTCAAATAAATAAATAAAATCTTTAAAGAAAAAAAGAAAAAAAATGCAAATCAAAACTTGTTAGGATAGCTATTACCAAAATAACAAAAGATCACTAGTGTTGGCAAGGCTGTGGAAAAAAGGGAACTTTTGTACACTGTTGATAAAAATGTAAATTGATACTTACACTTTGGAAAAACACTCTAAGTTTCCTCAAAAAATTAAAAATAGAACTCTCATAGGGTCCAGCAATCCCACTTCTGGATATATATCCCAAAAAATTGAAACAAGGGACTCAAAGAGATACCCGCACTACCATGTTTGCTGTAGCATTTATTTACAATAGCTAAGATATGGAAACAATCTAAATGTCCCTTGGTAGACAAGCAGATAAAGAAAATGTGGTGTATCAAATATTATTTAGCCTTAAAAAGAAAGGGAAATCCTACCATTTACAGCAACATGAATGGAGGTGGAAGATACGATGCTAAATGAAATTAGCCAGACACAGAAAGACAAAAATACCGCATGATCCCATGTATCTGAGTTGTAGAAAATAGTCAAATTCATTGAAGCAGAGAATAGAATGGTGGTTTCTAGGGGATGAGGCAGGGGGAAATGAGGTGTTGCTGTTTAATGGGTGTTAAGCCTTAGTCACACAGGATGCATAAATTCTATAGATCTGTTCTGTGACATACTGCCTATAGTTAACAATATGGTGTTGTGCCCTTAAAACCTTCTTAAGAGTGTAGATCTCATGTTAAATGCGCTTGTCCCTGATCCCTGGTTAAAAAAAGATAAAGCAGGGCGCCTGAGTGGCTCAGTCAAGGTTAAGTGTCTGCCTTCAGCTTAGGTCATGATCCTAGGATCCTGGGATCAAGCCCTGCTCATGCTCTCTCTTTCTCTCTCTCTCTCAAATAAATACGTCTTAAAAGAAAAAAAAAGGGGGGGAACACTAGAAATCATTTCAAGACGATGAATATCTTTATTACCTTGATTGTGGTATTGTTTTCGTAGGTGTATGCCTATGTCCCAATATAAATCAAAATGAATGCCTTATATATGTGCAATTTTTGTATATTACGTAAAATCAGTGAGACCAAAAAAAGAAAGAACAATTTTTAATTAAAAATAAAGCAACCAATTGCATTCAATGGCATATTTTAGATTTTTAATAGAAGATAAGTTCTACTATTAAGTAGTTAATATAGGTATATTTTATGTTGGTTTAGAAAAAAAAAATCTTAGATCAGATTTTTATACGACTACAAATATTTTTTTTCTCTAAACCCTTCTCCATTCTCCTTTCCAAAGCAAAATCTCAGAAAATTACCCATAATGTACTTTGGGTCAACACTAGTGTATCATGCTACATTAGTTGCCAGCGATTAAACTGACACCATCTGGTCTGAAACGAGTTATCGTCGCCTGATGTCAAAAGAGCAAAGACAGCAGAAGTCATATTTAGTGTGCTGGAAACTTCTGAGTGTTAATCCACAGAAGGCTGCTGAGGTTGAGAAAGCAGAATCCTAATATAGTCACACACAGCTCAGAGTCTTAGCGCTGTTCGGGAAGCCTAAGCAATGAAAGGGAACACACAGCTCGTTGTCTCAGGAGACATCCCTTCTCTCTAGATGAGAAGCGGGAAAGCCGCATCTCTCCTCTGACCCTTTGCACAGATAGACCTCAATGGGGCTTTGTTCCACATGGAGCTAAGTAGAGGGTTTCATCTCCACAGTTAAGATGTGACCATAACCCTCATTTCCAAGGGGGTTATGGTCAGGCCATAACACCTTTGAGCCCACTGGCTTTAGTGCAGTCTGGAGCAGCCTCCGTTTCCTTGTTTTGGGTTGTTGAGATAGTTTAAACATAATTTTGTTGAATTTTTTAATTTTTAAAATTTTTTTTATTAATGTAAAATGTATTATTAGCCCCAGGCTAATACAGTCTAGTACAGGTCTGTGAATCGCCAGGTTTACACACTTCACAGCACTCACCATAGCGCATACCTTCCCCAATGTCCATAACCCCACCCCCCTCTCCCTACCCTCTGTTTTGTGAGATTGAGTCTCTTTTTCAGTTTTTTAAGATTTTATTTATTTGACAGAGAGAGAGAGATCACAAGCAAGCAGAGCAGCAGACAGAGAGGGGGGGGAAGCAGGCTCCCCGCCCAGCAGAGAGCCTGATGCAGGGCTCGATCCCAGGACTCTGGGATCATGACCCCAGCTGAAGGCAGAGGCCCAACCCACTGAGCCACCCAGGCGCCCTGAGATTAAGAGTCTCTTATGGTTTGTCTCCCTCCCGATTATTTTGTGAATTTTTAATAGATAACCGCTTCTGGTGTTTATTGTTGAAGTGCAGAGTGTCTTGTTTTTTTATCAGAAATCTTTGACTCCCAGGAACTTCACTTTTGAGTCACCGGAATCATGTCTCACTCTGAGCAGTTGGTCCAACACACATGAACTCCTCCGTGGGATTCTGACGGCCTGTGCCCCCTCATTCTCACTTCGGAGAGTGTCCGAGTTTCGTACATGAGCAGAGTATACACCAAATCATGGACAAAATTTAGATGGAGGTGGAACACTTAGTAGAGATCGCTCTTCCCAGTAGCCCATTTTATTTATTTATTTATTTATCATTTTCAAAGCCTTTTTTTTTTTAAATTTAAATTTTAGGTAGTTAACATACAATGCAATATTGGTTTCTACTCTAGTAGAATCCAGTGACCATTACTTACAGACAATACCCAGTGTTCATCATAACGTGAGCCCCCCTTAACACCCATCATCCACCTAGCCCATCCCCCCCACCTCCCTATATCCACCCCCAGTTTGTTCTCTATTATTAATATGGCTTGTTTTCCTCTCTCCTTTTTTCTTTCCCCCTTCCCTTGTGTCCATCTGTTTTCTTTCTTAAATTCCACATATTTGAGTAAGATCCTATAGTATTTGTCTTTCTCTGACTGACTTACATATTATGCTAAGTGACTTCCGAGTAGCCCATCTTTAAAGATCTTACACTGAGCAGCTAATTTTAGCTATTGGTAATTACATTCCTTTCTTGCCTCACACTTAGCACAGTAGGAAATAACTGAGTTTTGATGATCAGCTACTCTCTTGACAATTATTTTATTTCTGTCTTATCTATATGTCCTTCTCTGAATTTCTATCCACTTGGCCACATCAATTAAGATTGTTACAATAATGCTATGTAAGAATCATTGCAAAACTTACTACCTCAAGCTAACAAGCCTTATTATTTCTCACAAGTCTGTTAGTTACCTGGGAAATTTTCCTGTCTGAGTTTGGATGACTTTGGTTGGCCTCACAGCTGAAACTGCAGTTAGCTGGTGGGTTGGCTGGGGACCAATGGTCTAGAATAGTCATAAGGCTAGTGAGTGCTTCATCTGAGATGACTAGGTTGCTGCGCTCCATGTGTCTCATTCTCTAGAAGACTAGCCCGCAAAACAGAGGAAGAAAGAGAGAAGTCTACAAGGTCTTTTAAGGCCTAAACTTGGAACTAGACTTCCTTCATTCCCACTACATTCTGTTGACTAAGGCAAGCCACAAATTTGTTCAATTTTAAGAGTTGGAGGGAAAGATTCCACCTCATCCTAGAAGATATGTAACAAATTCATCATAAAGGGTGTGGTTACCATAAACCATCTATGCTACTATTAGTAAGGTTATTCTTTTAGGTACTAGAAACTTCTACATTTATCTTTTATTTAGAAGTTGAAGATATTTTTCAATACTGAACTTTTAGCTTATTTTGACTTTCAAGGTGGCTCTCAAAAAGGGACTTAGAAATTCCCAAGGCTCACTGTTAGACCCCAGAGTGGAGCAACCTGATACTGTAAATAAGATTCAGATTATACACAATGGATCAGGCTGCCAGGGCCTTCAAAGGGATAACTTCTAACCTAACCAACAGCTTCTAGCCTTCAACTCCTACATTTGAGCAGGAGGGCTCATAGTGATTTAAAGAAACGGTACAACCTAACTTGACCTTTTCTTTGTTCTTGGTCTTCTTTTTCAATCTTTTTTTTTTTTTTTTCCCCATTTGTAGCTGACTTTAATTGCCTTTGGTATTCAGAGAAAGAAACAGCGGAAACATTGTGAGAAGCGATAGTCTTCTCTCCTCACAGGGAAGGGAGCTGGCGGTGGAGAACACCCATCCACTGCCCCTCTCAGATTTTTCGCTTGGGCGAGGACTGGCCATGCTCTGGCACCTCTCTGCCCCCTCTTAAGCCCCAGTCAGCCCAGACCTAGAAACCCAGCATGGGCGGGGAGGCGGCTCTGTCTTCTCCTTCCTTGAGAGGCTCCCAGGAACCCAAGGAGGTTCCTTTACTCTGCACACTTCTGAACAAAGTGTGGGTGGGTTCCCCGCCAGGCACCCAGTGGCTGTTTGCTACTTCAAGTTGTTCACACTTTTTTAGGACTCGTAAGTGGACTTGTGCTATTTTTAGGGGGAAAATATAAAATATAAAAAATATATAAAATATATATTCATATATAAAATGCATAAATAAAAAAATATATAAGTATAAATATGTATTTAAAGATACTTAATTATATATATTTAGATATATTTATGTTAAAATTTTATGTATATTATAAATATTTACAATAAATATATATATAAATTTGAATGTTTGGGTACAGTATAAAGGGGTGTTGTAGAAGACTGTCTCCCATCTCTGATTTGGTTAAGAACTATAGAGGGAGGCCTGGTTTATTTAGTCATTAAGTGTCTGCCTTCAGCTCTAGTCATGATCCCTGAGATCGTCCTGAGATCAAGCCCTACTTCAGGCTCTCTGCTCAGTGGAGAACCTGCTTCTCCCTCTCCTTCTGCTGTCCACCTGCTTGTGCACTCTCTCTCTTGCTGTCTCTCTCTCTCTGTCAAATAAATAAATAAATAAGTAAAATAAGGAAAATTGGAGGCAGAAACAAACCACGAGAGACTGTGGACTCTGAGAAACAAACTGAGGGTTTTGGAGGGGATGGGGATGGGGGGTTGGGTGAGCCTGGTGATGGGTATTGTGGAGGGCACATATTACATGGAGCATTGGGTTTGGTGCATAAGCAATGAATTCTGGAACACTTAAAAGAAATTTTAAAAAATTAAAAAATAATAAATATTAAATAAATAAAAATTTTTAAAAAGCTATAGAAATATTGTGACTTATGAAATTTATAAGGGAAATTTATAAAAATTATATAAATGTATTTATATTAGACATTCTATATGTATGTATATATATATACACACAACACAATTACATATATATATGCTTTGTTTGTATATATATGTTATATTTGAGTATATATGTATGTGTGTGTATATATATCCATTCAAATATATATTTACATGTATCATAAGCACACCTCTGTAAATTACCTACAATGGTGGCAGATACTGCTAAATATAAGTTTTTGCCTGAGATTTTGCTAAGATAAAAGATTATCTAGGGGTGCCTATGTGGCTCAGTCGGTTAGGTATCTACCTTTGGCTCAGGTCATGATCCTAGGGTCCTAGGATCAGGGAGCTTGCTTCTCTCTCCCTCACCCCCACTCTTGCTATCTCTGTCTCTCTTTCTCTTTCAAATAAATAAATAAAATACTTTAAAAAAAGATTATCTTTAAGATTAAGTAAAAGTCAGCATGGCAGTCCCAAGTCCTGAGAAGGAGAGCAGGAAAGCCCCACAAGCAAATAAGGCAATGACTCTAGTACCTGGAATAGGTATTCAAGACTTAGGTCAATCACTTTATCATCATACCCATGCCCAATTGAATAGACTAAAATTCCAACAACAGCAAAAAATAAAATTCCAAACAAGCCATGCAAGATGAAAAACATGCGTATATCCCTCTACCTGGAAATTCTACAAGAAAGACCTTTTTTGCCTATGAGCCTGAAGCTGCTTGGACCTATCCTGTGATCAGGAGGAAGGGCCTCCTCTTGCAGCTACAAGTGAGGTTTGTCAGAGGGCAGAGAGCACAACCATCTCTAAAAATGTCCATCAGACCCCTTTGTTCTCCCCCACCCCCAATAGCCCTGGGTCACAGTTGCCTGGTGCAAAGAAATGGTAATTTTGAAAATCAAGACTCCAAACAGGAGCCTTTATGTTTCTTCATAAAGATCTATTAAATGTGTGTTTATATACTTTATGAAGTGAATTATTGAAAACATGCAGGATAATATATGAAACTCATAAAAATTTTGCTTCCTGCTGACTTGCTCGTTGGTGAAGCTGAGCCTTTTGGAAATTTAAAAAGCAAACTAATTTGCAAAATAGATAGCAAGGGCTTCTGTGTGATTCTCAAGTATAATTTTCAATTTACAAGTCTTTCATCGGTCCTCGTTTTTCATCTGCCCTTCTTCCCTTCAATGTTATTTGAACCACGGTGGTCTCATCAGCATGAAGATGCGAAAGAATTGCAGGAAGTCTTCCCTAAGGGAACAGAACCATTTTTCAGATATTTTAATGCACTTTTCATTGTAGGACAGCAGTCTCTGGCAGCTGCCCTATGCCGTGTGGATTGGGGAAATTCTACCAGCTCAGGGTTAACTGGAAATGGTAATAGTACTACCAGTAGTAGTAATACACTAATACACTAATAGTAATACCAGACACCGAGTTGATCACTTTGTATATATTGTCTCACTAAATCCCAGAACAATTTGTGAGAGAGTCCTTTAATTTATTTTCTAAATTTTTTTAATTAACATATAACGTATGTGTGATTCACACTGTGAATCATTAGTGTTCCACAATTCATAGCCCTCACCACAGCACATACCTTCACCGATGTCCATCACCTTTTAAAAGCTAATGAAACTGAGTCCAGTCTTCAAAACCACACCGAACATGTGGCAGAGGCAAGATTGAACTCAGGGTCATCTGACTCCCCAAGTTCCTGCTCTAAACTACTTCTCTGTGCTGTTCCTAGAGAACCTGAAATCTTGCTGACTTATATATTGCACAAGTGCTAGGCTGAAGCTCCTGGGCCAAGATGATCGGTGGCTTTAGCTACAGACTCTCAAGCCTCACTCATAAGAAGTCCACAGAATAGAGGACAGGCCAAAATGCTGATAAAGCAGATCCACCCAGCCAACTTCCAGCAACAAAATGCAGCCTAGACCTTTTCTCAGCAGAAGGAACACGGGAGTATGTGGTAACTAGAGATAGGCTGACCCTGAGCAGAAAGCATTTTAACAGCTCCCAGGGCAAAGGAGCAGAACAGAGTGACGAATGACACCCAGCAGTGGGCATTGAGACTTATCAGGAATGTGGCCCAGAGAGGTCAGGTGCTGCCCTCCTAGCCCCGGGCATTATCAGCACTTAGATAATTATAAGGCACAACACCCCTGAAGTGTCAACTCCTAGTCGAGTTCATACATATTACACATACATTTGTAATAATGAATCCTTGTTGTTGTACAGAATAACCAATCCGTTTTATTATTTTCGGTTAAATGATTTCTGCTTGCTTTATTTATGTTCAATTCAATGTTTCAGCCACTGGCTTCTGTCTTTGAAGACTGTAGAATTTCGTGGGGAGATAGGCACACGAACAGCCACTAGACTCGATTTTTAAAAAACAGCCTAGAAGTATCAGAGTTGAGCATTTTTTTTTTAAAACTGCATTACTGAGTTATGATTTCCATGCAAATAGCTGTATATATTTAATGCGTATGACTTGATGAGTTTGGAGATAAGTAAACACCCAGGAAACCATGCAGCAGTCCCTGCCGTAAACTAATCTATTACCTCAAAAAGCTTCTACAAAGACTTGTGCAATCAGGCCCATATTGATAAACTGCAAACCGAGTTTATTATTGTGTAACACGAGGTACCAGCCCTTAATCGTGGTAGGCCTGCCTTTAGTCAATCTTTCATCCAATATTTCTTCCACCTTTATTAAAGGTCAGTGATTGCGTTCATCACCAGCAAATACTTACAGTCAATATAGGGTGGGGGAGAGACATTTTAGAAATGCAGAAAGTCTATGTTTAATTATAAATGTGATCAGTGCTACAAAGGGGGAGTTCAGGATGCTATGGGAATGCAATGTAGGGGATCTAAGCCAGGCCTAATTGGGTGCAATTTTTTTTTTTAAGATTTTATTTATTTATTTGACAGACAGAGACCACAAGTAGGCAGAGAGGCAGGCAAAGAGAAGGGGGAAGCAGGCTCCCTGCTGAGCAGAGAGACCGATGTGGGGCTCGATCCCAGGACCCTGAGATCATGACCTAAGCCAAAGGCAAAGGCTTAACCCACTGAGCCACCCAGGCGCCCCAATTGTGTGCCATTTAAATCAAGACTGAGTGAGAATTCTGTAAGGAAGAAGGTGGGAATTTTCCAAGCAGAGGATTAGAATTTGCCACGTCCCTGAAGGACAAAGTTGGGACGTCAGATGAATGGGAATGTGGCTGGAGTAAGAACAGAAGGAAGGAAGGAAGAGGTGACGCATGAGACTGTAGAGATGGCACAGGGAAGTTTGCGTTTGAGACTGAATTCTAAGAACACTGAAGTCGCGTGAAGGATTTGAAGCTGGGGTGTGACATGATAGTAACAAGCCGGGAATCCGTCTAAGTACTCTGTGTGTGTCAACTCTACAACCCTACCAGGTAGATAATCTTCTATCTCCCCCCCCCCCACCCTTTTATAGATGGAGAACGTCAGTAACTGACATTAGACCACCAGCTGAACTGGGATTCAACCCCGGGGCAGTCTGGCTCCAGCTCCCCAAACCGTTAGCTAACGCTGCCTCTAAAGATAGCTTTGCGTTTCCAAGGAGAGCAGATTGACAAGCACGTTCCACACGTCAGTCACATCAGCTGGATACACGAGTGAATGAAAGTAGATGGAGACTTGAAGAAGAAATCACTAGTCGGCTATCTGCCTTGGGTTTGCACTGCTGGAGGAGGCCTTTTGACAAATGTGACCATCACTGGCAGAAGTACTTTCTGCACCTATAAGACATTTTGCACTTATGAGGCTCTGCAAAAATGGGAAACAGTCCATATTTCAGCAGCTTCCATTAAGCTGTCATATACCTTCCCCGCGTTTCTGGCCTTATAGCAAGGCTTGGATTAATACTTTCTTTACTTAGTGGAAGTTCCTCCCACCCCCTACCTGCGCAGGCATCCTATAGTCTGCACCTGATGGCATGGTCTGATGACCTTAATGTGAGATGCACAAGGTCAGACCCAGTTCTTGGGCTCTTGGGTGGTTAGGAGTCAGTTAGCAGCTACAACCAACCTTTACTGATGGCTACAATGTATGGAAAGTTTGGACTTTCTCTTTCCACCAAATGACTTGTACAAGAGAGCCATGATTACCCTCATATGGAAAGGTGTCTTTTTTGAAGTTCTAAAGAAAAATCTGCCTCACACAAATCCACACTATGAGAAACAAGGGGAATACCATGGACAGAGCTAATCATTTGATTTTGTTTTGCATATTTTTGCGTACGGAAAATTCAGAGACTATAGTGTACAATTCTGCATTAAGTATATATTAATTAAGCATTTTAAGCCATTGAAGGCGATAGTTTTTCAAGGTTTATTTTATAAAATAAGTAATAGGGGGTTCCTGGGTGGCTCAGTCGATTGAGCTCCCAACTCTTGATTTTGGCTCGGGTCATGATTTCAGTGTGGAGAGATGGAGCCCTGCATTGGGCTCTGTGCTCGGTGGGGAGTCTGCTTGTCCCTCTCCCTCCCATTTTTCCCCTCACCCACTGCCCCTACCCCCCATGCACCCTCAAGCTCTCTCTCTCAAATAAATAAAATCTTTAAAATAAGTAATATATTTACAACACAAATACAATTTTCTACCCAATCTACTAAAAAACTATATACATATTTGTATACATATAAAATTCTAGTTCGCCATTCTTAAGTAGAATAAATTGAGGGCTTTTTAAGACCAACAAATGTCTTCTTTGGGGCCTGCTTAACATTCTCTCTCTCCCTTTCCCTCGGTGCCTCCCCACTGCTTGCATGTGTGCTCGCTCGCTCGCTCTCTCTCTCTCAGAAAAAAAACAAAAAAGGAAAGGGACGCCTGGGTGGCTCAGTTGGTTAAGCGGCTGCCTTCGGCTCAGGTCATGATCCCAGCGTCCTGCGATCGAGTCCCACATCGGGCTCCTTGCTCGGCAGGGAGCCTGCTTCCCCCTCTGCCTCTGCCTGCCTCTCTGTCTGCCTGTGCTTGCTCGCTTTCTCTCCCTCTATCACTGGCAAATAAATAAATAATCTTAAAAAAAAAAAAAAAAGCTTAAAAAAAAAAAAAAAAAACAAAAAAGGAAAAAGGAATCCTTTACTTTGAGTCCTCTTCTCCGGCCCCTACCCCACCCCCTTACCTTCTGTGACTACCGAGCAGTTTTGCCCCTTTGGTGCCAAATGAGCGAATTGAAGCCAAAATTCAATTGAGCCTTGTCCCTCAAGTTACATCTTCATGTTATGCATGTAGCCACGATGAGAACTAAGGAGTGCAGCATAAAGTTCTAGAGCATGTGTTTGGGAATGACACAAACCTGGGTTTGGGTCTATGTTCCATAGTTTACTTGCTTGGACCAGTCCCTTCACCCCCCTGAGCTGTTTCCCATCTGCAACGTGGACGACAGCATATGTACCTCATGAAGTTTGTTGAGGGTTCAATAGGAAAATGTGTTTAATTCCTCATCCTGCACCTGACACCTGGCTAGCTACTGTTACCATTATTAGTGATATTATATCAACAATATATTGCTATCATGATTATCATTTATAATGAGGAAAAGGCTAGACCCTCTTCTGGTCCTCTAGCAGCCAGTTCAAGAGAGTACCTGACCCCTGTCCAAGACTTCAGAAGGGACATGCCAACCTGGAGCCACTACTGCTATTTTGATGATTTAATATTCACTGAGCACTGAGCAGGTAGTGGGGGCAGCCTCCCCGGCTCTCAGGAGAGCTGGGAGCCGAGAGCTGGCTGGGTGTGTGGCTGGGAACAGCACAGCCAAAAAAGACCATCTGGCCCAGTGCAGTCAGGGCTCCCAGGAAACCTGTGGGGCCTCTGACTAAACCAAATTATTTGGCTCCTAATCAATTTAGCATTAAAATTCTCCAAGCCCTCCTGTCTAAGATGCTAATTTCTTGTAAAGAGGCCTGTGACGTACAGGAGCCCACATCAATCAGGCCGCTGCTTTTTCTTCTGCCCCGTCTCACTCCTGTCAGCTGGATTGATCCACTGGAAAACAAAGACTTTTCCCTTATAATAAATCAAAACTCTAATTTGAATAAACAGCCCTGCCAAACCCTCACTTGAAGAGGTCTGAACACATTTGGGAGTGTATGGCTTTGCCACTCCAGTAATACTTCCCCTGAAGAGATGCCACATTCTCTTTCTTGTCAGGAAAGAGGGGCTGGCTTTCTCGGGCCAAGCGTGCCTTCTAGAACCACCCAGTCCTTGACCTCCAACCCTTCCAAAAATTGTCTGAAGGCCAAGGGTGTCCTGAATCCCAGCATAACATCAAAAGGTCTCCTCCAACATGTTAATTAGTAACAGGATTGTATTCTAAGTCACAAAATGTATCCTGTAATTGATTTCCTTATTACCTGCTTCAGTCAGGTAAATGGCTTCCAAGAAGTCTGTGTCCGCATTCCCACAACAAGTTAAGCAAGACCGCCTATTAAAATCCTGTGTTATAAATTTGACTCACAGTGCCGGAGAAAACTTCTGATCAGACCCCCTGTCTCACGTCCCATTGAATTACTTTGGGTTCCTCAAATATAGTGTCAGGTGTGCAAAAGCTGCTCAGTCAGTGTTTGCTCAACAGAGTGCGGTAGTTACCACCTGAAAAATTATTTCTCGGCTTAAATGGATTTGAATTTGCAACCTCATAGTCAATGGTCATACAGGAAGATCTCAATAAGCCAATTCTCCACAATTCAGAGAAGCAAATAGTCATTGTGTACACAACTGTGTGTGTTTTAGATATGTTGAAGGTTGGGGAGCAGAGAAGGGGCAGCTATATGCCTATGAAAAGAGGCAAATCTATATAATACAATTTCTACAAGAGGGTTCCATATAGTGATCACTGCAGTTAGGAGTAGCAGTAATAATAATGACTAATAATAATAGCCCCTGATTATATGATAGTTTATAGTCTGCAAAGTGCTTTGGTCTGTGATTTCCCATTTGATCTCCATAACAAGTGCAGGGGGTAAAAAAAGGTCAAGAAGATTCTTATCCCCATTTTACTTGTAGTGAGACAGCTCCACAGTTGGCTGTGAATGATTAACAGTGACCGAGTTGGCTTTGTTGACACCTGTCTTGTTACACTTGCTACTCTCTATTCCCATCTGCTCCCTGCGGTCCACTTCCTTAAAGGCTCAGGCAGGGGTCCGTGAGCCACTCCTATATTGTAAAAGTTAATATACTGCAGGGTGTCTAGGTGGCTCAATCATTTGAGCATCTGGCTCTTGGTTGTGTGTGTGTGTGTGTGTGTGTGTGTGTGTGTGTGTGTGGTGTGGTGTGCATGTGTGTGTGTTTAATTATTTTTTTCAGTGTTCCAAAATTCGTTGTTTATGCACCACACCCAGTGCTCCATGCAATACATGCCGTCCATGATACCCATCACCAGGCGCACCCAAAATCCTACCCCCCTCCCCTCCAAAACCCTCAGTTTGTTTCAGAATTCATAGTCTCTCATGGTTTGTCTCCCCCTCTGATTTCCCCCAACTCACTTCTCTCCAACTCCTAATGTCCGTGTTATTATTCCTTATGCTCTACACGTAAGTGAAACCATATGATAATTGACTCTTATAACATGATAATTGACTCTTTCTGCTTAATTTATTTCACTCAGCATTATCTTCACTCAGCATAATCTCCTCCAGTCCCGTCCATGTTGATACAAAAGTTGGGTATTCATCTTTTCTGATGGAGGCATAATACTCCATTGTATATATGGACCACATCTTCCTTATCCATTCATCCATTAAAGGGCATCTTGGTTCTTTCCACAGTTTGGCAACCATGGCCATTGCTGCTATGAACACTGGGGTATGGATGGCCCTTCTTTTCACTACATCTGTATCTTTGGGGTAAATATCCAGTAGTGCAATTGCAGGGTCATAGGGTAGCTCTATTTTTAATTTCTTAAGGAATCTCCACACTGTTTTACAAAGTGGCTGCACCAACTTGCATTCTCACCAACACTGTAAGAGGGTTCCCCTTTCTCCATGTTGTCTCCAACATACGTTGTTTACTGTCCTGTTGATTTTGGCCATTCTAACTGGTGTAAGGTAGTATCTCAATGTGGTTTTGATTTTAATCTTCCTGATGGCTAGTGACAATGAAAATTTTTTCATATTCTGTTAGCCATTTGTATGTCTTCTTTGGAGAAGTGTCTGTTCATGTCTTCTGCTCATTTTTTGACATGATTATCTGTTTTGTGTGTGTTGAGTTTGAGCTCTTGGTTTTGGCCTAGATTGTGATCTCATGTATCAGGGGATGTAGTCAAGCCCTGAGTTGGTCTCTGAGCTCAGTGGGGAGTCTGCTTGAGGAGTTTCTCCTTCTGCTTGTTCCACCCCCACCTCTTTTTTTTTTTTTTAATTTATTTGACAGACACAGTGAGAGAGGAACACAAGCAGGGAGAGTGGGAGAGGGAGAAGCAGGCTTCCTGCTGAGCAGGGAGCCCAATGCAGTGCTCCATCCCAGGACCCTGGGAACATGACTTGAGCTGAAGGCAGATGCTTAACGACTGAGGCACCCAGGTGCTCCTGAATAAATAAATATTTTTTAAAAATATATTCCATAACTATTTGTTCAGTAAACAATCCTGTGATTACTTAGATGCTAGGCATAAGGGTGGGTTCTAGGGGAGGATAAAAAGCTAAATGAGATAAAGATCACTGCTTTTGAGATACTCAAAACCTAATGGGGAAAGTCAAATTTGTAAATAAGGGTTGGTTGGTTTTTTGTTTTGTTTTGTTTTTTGTTTTTTTTTTTTTTTGTGGAATATGATAAATGCCCACAAAATGCTGAGTAACCAAAGTAAGGTGGAGGAACTAACTCTTCAGAGGGTGGAAGTCAGAGAAGCTTTGGAGAGAGGTGATCTTCTAGTTTTGTTGAGATATAATTGACATATAATATTGTATAAGTTTAATAATATTGTATAAATTTAAGGTGTAGAACATAATGGTTGGTGTGTGTGTGTGTGTGTGTGTATAGTGAAAGGATCATCACAATAAGTTAACATCCATTACCTGACATAGACACAAATTTGTTTTCTTTTGTTGAGAACTTTTAAGATCTACTGTCTTAGCAGCTTTCAAGTATACGATACAGTATTGTTAACTGTTGTTGTCACACTATACATTATATCACTGGAATGTATTTATCTTATAACTTGAAGTTTATAGAATATGGGTTTTTAAGGAGAAGAAGAGAAGGATGGTATTTCAGATAGGGGAAATGAGCCACAGTGCAGAGCCATGAATCAGGGTGGCCACTCGTGATGAGGAGCTCAGTGTGCTGTGAGTATAGGATGTTTGGGAAGAGTGTTATAAAATATCACTGGATGAAACTGGAAAATAAAATCAAGCCAGATGACCCAACCCATACTGAGAAGTCTGGTTTTTTAATCCTGCATGTACTGTGTATTCTCAGAACTTAATTTTTGAAAAGGCACAAGGTTTATAGAGAAGCATCATGCCTGTGTACTTGCTTAATAAACTTTAAAATTCCTCTTCTGGATGGAGGCTAAGATTGTCCCAGATCAGGTCTGGATAGGAAATGGGCCTTGAAGTTCATGGTGGGGATGGTCTGGGTACCATGGCTTTTCCCATTTGGCTGCATGAAGGAAAGGGACTGCTTCTGCAGACCCATTGGAGGAAACCATACCATCATAGCCAAAAAGGATAGATAGCTTAGTATGGCTCTGTTTATTATTATCTTGTTTAAATAGTGATGGTAGCAGATAGGAGAAGGGCTCCAAAGAAGAGATGCATCCCAGGAGCATGGAGATGAGACTAACTAGTTATATCCTCTCCCACATCCACCTAGTGATTCTCCTGACCTGGAACATGGGCTGTATTTCTCTGAGAGTTCCCTGTGTGTGTGTTAAAACCAAAGAATTTTTTTACAAGGGGTTTTGGGGTGCTTGGTGCTTGGGTGCTCTTTGATCAATTTGTTTGAAAATGTGTTTTGCCAAAACATACAAACCTGCCAAAGAACAGCTTGCCAAACTTCTGCTGCAGTTCCCCCTTCCACCCCAGGGAGAGCTTTGCATTTACTAACATTCTAGCTCCTTACCACAGCCTACAAGGCTTTCACCCATTCCAGCCCAGCTCATTCCTCTTCCTTCAGGCTTGCTCACAATGCTCAGGCACAGCAACTTCCTTTTTCTTCCTCAAGCATGTTAGTTTCTTCATACCTTGGGCCTTTGCTCATGCTAGCCTCCCTTTACCTCTGCCCCTTCATGCTGGTTCCTTCTTGACCTTCAGGCTCAGCCTGTAAGTCATCTACACCTAAAGGATCTAGGGGACCATGCTGTATGCCATACTGGGACCTCCTTCTAATGCATCCCCACTCATTACCATATCCTCTGGTTTGATTTTCTTCTTACCACTGCTAACTTTAAACAAAATGAAGAGTAATCTTATTTTAGTTAAAAAATGGGTTTGGGGAGATATAACAGAGGAATTACAATTCAGGAAAATGCAGTCTATGGAGAATCATAAAAAAGTCCAAAGAGACAATGGAAAAGTCAGCTTTTGCTAGGTTGTAGTACAAAATTGGAGAGGATTATTCTGAACAAAAGTTTTTTGGAGAACAGGAGTTTGAGGTTGTGTGACTTCTGGTTGGCTGTGTTGTTGCTGGCACAGGGAGGGATGGCAGTAGAAGAACTCCTATGTGAAAAGAGCCCTCCCTTGGAATATTTATTTTCCTCCTGCCTGTTGGCTTTGAGGAAGGTGAGGTCTCCCACTTAGGGCTTTCTGACTCTATTTTAAATTAAGTTTTCTTAATTTATTTTCATACCATTTATCAATATCTGAGAATTTCTCATTTAAGTCTTTATTTATTGGTCTGTTGCCTATATTCCCCATTAAAGAGTGAGTGTCATCATCTTGGATGTCTGTCTTGGATGTCTGTGCCTACCACAGAGCCTAGCACATACCAGGCAGCCACTAAACACTCATTAAATAAACAAGTGGATGAAAAGCTAAGACAGTTTTAGGGTGACTTAAATTCTGCCCTACATTATCATTAGATAATTATATTTCTTCTTATGCTTGCAGCATGTTATTTCAGTGTCCACCACCCAGGGTGGACATTTCTATTTGATATTATGAAACATGGAAGGAAATGCCATCTCTTCTTATGCTTGCAGCATGTTATTTCAGTGTCCACCACCCAGGGTGTGTGTAATTTGTGAGTCAGTTTTTCTTTGTTATCTCCATCCTCTTTAGCTTCCAAGTGTTTGAATTCCTATCAAACTTTTTCTTGTGGTTGAGTTCCAATTTCAAAGCATTGTGGTCTGAGAATAAGCTGGGAATAATCTCAATCTTTTGGTATCGGTTGTAATCCAGTAGGTGGTCTATTCCGGAGAAAGAAAGTTCCATGTGTGTTCAAGAAGAATGAGTGTTCTGTTGTTTCAAGGTGGAATGTTCTGTATATATCTATGAGGTCCATCTGGTCCAAAGTGTCATTCAATGCTCTTGTTTCTTTATTGATTTTCTGCTTGGATGATCTATCTATTACTGAGAGTGGCATGTTAAGATCCCCTACTATTAATGTATTCATATCAACTTGACTCTTTATCTTGATTAACAGTTGTCTTATATAGCTGGCTGCTCCTATATTTGGGGCATAAATATTTGCAATTTTTAGATCTTCTTGCTGGATAGACCCTTTAAGAATGAGGTAGTGTCCTTCTTTATCTCTGACTACAGTCTTTAGTTTAAAATCTAATTCAGCTTATCTGAGAATCACTACCCCAGCTTTCTTTTGAAACCCATTGGCATGAAAGATGGTTCCCCATCCCTTCACTTTCAGTCTGGATGTATCCTTAGGTTCCAAATAGGTCTCTTGTAGACAACAAATGGATGGGTCCTGTCGTTTTATCCAGTCTGCAACATTTTGCCATTTTATGGGAGCGTTTAGGCCATTTATGTTGAGAGTGATTATTGAAAGATACATTTTTATTGACATTATATTGCCTGTGAAGTCCTTGTTTCTATAGATTATCTCTGTTAAATTTCTGTTTTATGACATTCTTGGGTTCTTTCTTCTTACCCTTCTTTCTTATCCCATACTTCATCCTCCTCCCCATTATCTCTTCAGTCTCTGAGTCTATTTTGGTACATGAAAGGAGAGGAATTTATACTTATCTTGGATACACTTATTTATATTGGGCATTTTATATGCATTATCTCAATGCAAATTGCTGTAAATACCTTCCAAATATTTTCAGGTCCTACAAATTTGCATTATAACCTCCTCTTTTTTGGAAACTCTTTTCCCTTCTACTTTTTCCATTTCCTATTTATTTCCATCAATCCTTAAAATACTTGTATACTCAACAGAATGAATCTAGTTTTTAAAGGTCCCCTGATATGGGCCGAAGGTCTTTTCTTGGCATATTTTGATCATTGAATACTTCAAGTGAGTCCATTAATCTTTCATTTAAAATAAAGAACCCACACCTTCTATGATACTGCATCAGTGTGGTTACTAACAAGTTCCTTCTTTTAAAAGCAGAGATCTAGTTCCCAGAAAGAGGAAACTTTTTGTTCTCAGCCCATGCTATGTGCAGGCCACAGTGAGGATGTCACATTAGTTACCTAACAATCACAACAACCTTGTGATCTAAGTGGCTGTATTCAGAATTATGAGAAAGTTAGCTATTTAATGATGTAGCCAAAACCATGCAGCTAGAAAAAATGTACTGGACTAGAACCAGGGGTGAATGAATCCAAGGCTAGAATATAAATATACATGCATATCTAGTGTTTACAACAAAACATACGAAAGAATTAAATGCTTCATCATCTGTAACGATGATTCATGTCTGCTGGACAAGAATATGTTACTCTGGATAAGGTAATTCACTGAATACTACTCTGTGCTAGGTGTTATTATTCATCATGAATATGATAAATAGAAAGAGTTGCATATAAACACAATATACATAATACAAAGAGACAAAAGCACAAGCACAAGCAGATATCTAGTTGTAAGGGTAGCACTAAAGATGGAATAATTGGCATTGGGTGGAATGTCAGGGAAAGCTTTCCAGATGAGGACCATCTAAGCAGCTTCCCCCCTGAGAAAAATAGCAACTAAAATTTACTGAGAACTCACTTTGTGTAGCACATTTTGCTAAGTGCTTTAATCCTCATGAGTCATTTAATGCTTAGGACTACCAGAATATGGTAGGTGTTCTTAATCCATTTATCAGTGATGGAACAAAGGCTTACGTAGGTTGAATAGCCTTCCCATAGTCAGACAACCACTGCGTCAGTCAGAGTTCAATGAGACCATGTTCGTTATTCTCTATTATTTTATATTTCACATAAATATTTCAACTAGGTATTGAAGAACTGGAGGGCAGAAAGAGAACACTAAAATATAAAATACAGAACTGCAGAAAGCAGTTGACTCTCCTAGGACTTGGGAAAGTAATAGAAATCAGAAGCTTGGAGAAGTAAACCCCCATGGAAGTAAAACTCTGTCCCATGAGGAGGAGGCACCAAGCAGTTGATGTTGGCTTCTTAGCCTGGGGTGGCCACCATGGAGCTGGGATCTAGACCTCTGAGGAAGGAATATAGCTGATGCTGTGCTCTGAGTTTTGTGATGACACTGGTTCTATGAGTACGAGATAAATGGCAAACTGGAAATACTACTGAAACTGGAACTAGCTCCCAATGGCAGGCTGAAGAAGCATTGCTGGTTGACACAGATCAGGAGAAAGTCAAGCAGGACACTGACAAGAAGAAAGTCTTTTTTTCCTCCCTGTGGCCTTCTGGTTTCCCTCCAGGGCTCTGACCAGGGAGCAGCCAGCAAAGGAGAATTGCAATGAACACTGTCCCTACCCCCTACCCCAGCATCATGAAGCCAAGTGCAGAGAGCTGGGAGCTGAGAGGCAAGCGCTTAGCACAGCCACCTGGTCACGCTCTCATCATTGCCCTTCCACTATCCCCTCTACTGGGTGACTCTTTCACTCTTTTTCCTCTTGCTTTAAATCCCCAATACCTCTTCCTCCATTGTCACACTCTGCTGATAACCTTGCTTCCTCCTTCACTTAGAAAAATGAAGCAAGCAGAAGAGCATGTCAGGCTGCCTCCACTGAACCCGCCCACCAACCCACAGGGTTCTGTTCTTGTAGAATCTCAGGTTTATAGATAAATTACCCAGTCCCAACACTTGCACAATAGAATCCTTCCCCTCCTGCTTATCCATGCATACCATTCTAGCAATCCTGTCCTCTCTCTGATTTAGTGACTCTTAGTACCAATAATCCATGTGCTTACCTCTATTTTCCAGCTTCCTTTCAGTTAGGCTGGACTTAATTCTGGCCAGTGGACTCTGAGAAGCAGTGAGATGTGTCCGTTTAAAGGTGTTGCAAGTGACAAGTTTAAGAAGTGGTTAAAAGCCAGCATGTCTCTCCCCTCTCTCTCCTCCTTTACAAAAGAAGCTAAATGTTCCAAGTGCCATAATACGGCCTTCATTACCATAGACACCTGTATAACCGTGCGGAGCCTACCAAACCACTACTTTTGCAACCACAGCCCAGATTTCTCTCCTGAACTGTAGACTCATAAACACTGCCTGTTTGAGATCTTCACTTTTTTTTGTTGGATAATTGACAAATAATAATTGTCTATAAGATGTACAACTTGACTTTTTGACTATGTGAAATGATAATGACGATCAAGCTAATTAACATCTCCATCGCTTCAGTAGTTACCATGTATTTTTGTGTATGTGTGATGAGAACACTTCAGGTCCACTCTCTTAGCAAATTTAAAGTATATAAGACAGTATTCTTTTTAAGACTTATTTACTTATTTATTGACACAGAGAGAGAGAAACAGCAAGAGAGGGAACCCAAGTAGGCTCCCTGCTAGGGAGCCCGGGGCTCAATGCGGAGCTCAATCCTAGGGCCCCGGGATCATGACCTGAGCAGAAGGCAAAGGCTTAACGCCTAAGCTACCCAGGGACCCCATATAATACAGTATTTTTAACCATAGTTATGTTGTAAGTTAGATCTCTAGAACTTATTTATCCTGCAGAAACAGAGACTTTGTACCCTCTAACATCTCCCCATTAACCTACTCCTCAGCCCCTGGCAATCATCATGCCACTCTCTGCTTTTTTTTTTTTTTTTTTTTTTTTTTTTCCACTCTCTGCTTTTATGAGTTCAGCTTTTTTAGATCCCACATGTAAGTGGCATCATGTGGTAGTTGTCCTTCTGTGTCCGGCGTATTTCACTCAGCATAATGCTCTCAAGGTTCATCCCTGTTGTTGCAAAGGGCAAGGTTTCCTTTTGTTAAGGTTGAATGATATTCTCGGGTCTGTTTGTACGTGTGCATGCAGCATATTTTATATAACCATTTATCTATGAACAGGCAACTCAGGTTGTTTCCATATCTTAGCTTTTGATCATGCTATAGTAAACACAGGAGTGCAGATGTCCCTTCAAGATATGGATTTCATTTCCTTTGGTTATATATCCAGAAGTGGGATTGGGATTCCTGGATCATATATACTTATTCTATTTTTAACTTTCTGAGGCTCTTCCATACTGCTTTCCACAATAGCCGCAGCTGTTTGCATTCCTACCAACAGTGTGCAAGGGCTGCCTTTCCCCCATGTCCTCACCAACACTTGTTCTCTCTTGTCTTTTTAATAATAGTCATCAAACAGGTGTGAGGTGATACCTCATTGTGGTTTTGATTTCATTTCCCTGATGATTAGTGGAGCTAAACACCTTCTTGAATACCTGTTGGCTATTTGTGTGTTTTATTTTATTTTATTTTATTTAAACTCAGTTAATTAACATATAGTGTATGTTACGTCATTACATCATGGACCCTCCTTAATCCCCATCACCTAGTTCCCCCATTCCCAACCTCCCCTCCAGCAACCCTCAGTTTTGTTTTGTTTTTTCCTATAGTTACAGGTCTTCTTTTAAGGACTGCCTATTCAGACCCTTTGTCATTTTTAAATCATGTTATTTGATTTTTGCTATTGAGCTATTTTAGTACCTTATATATTTTAGATATATATTTTAGATATTATATATTTAGATATTAGCCCTTTATCAGATGTATGATTCGCATATGTTTTCTTTTATTCCACGGGTTGTCTCTTCGTTCTACTGATTGTTTCCTTTGCTGCACAGGAGTTTTTAATTTGATGTAATCCACTTGTCTATTTTGCTATTACTGCCTGTGCTTTGGTGGGAATATCTAAAAAATATCTCCCAGGCCAATGTCAAGAAGCTCTTTCCCTATCTTTTCATTGAGTAGTTTTGGTGTTTCAGGTCTTACCTTTATGTCTTTAATCCATTCTGAGTTGATTTTTATACATAGTGTGAGATAGGGGTCCAGTTTCATTCTTCGGCATGTAGATCTCCAGTTTTCCCAACACTGCTCACTGAAGAGACTGTTCTTTTCCAATTGTGTGTTCTTGGCACCCTTGTCAAAGATCAGTTCCTTATAAATGCACGGATTTATTTTTGAGATCTCCATTGGTCTGCACAACTGTTCTCATACCAAGTACCATACAGTTTCAATTACTGTAGCTTTGTGATATGTATTTGAAGTCAGGGAGTGTGAAGCCTGTGTTCTTGCTGTTCTTGCTCAAGATTGCTTTGGCTTTTTGGTTCTTTTGTGGTTCGGACCTTTGAGGATTGTTTTTCTATTTCTGTGAAAAATGCCATTGGAAATCTGGTAGGTATTTCATTGAATCTGTAGATAACATGAGGTAGTATAACCATTTTAACAATATTAATGTTTGCAATCTCTGAACAGATGGTGTCTTTCTATTTATGTGTGTGTACTTCAGATTCTTTCATCAGTGTCATATCACTTTCAGTGTGCAAATGTTTCCCCCTTCTTGGTTAGTTCTTTTTCCTAAGTATTTAATCGTACCTGTTCCAGCACTAACATTCCAAGCTCATCTAATCCTCAAGTCGCTGCCCAATATTTTCTATTGTATTAGAGACACTGATAGTTCAGTAACTGGAGAAAGAAGGGAAGTGAAATACTTCCAAGTTCTGGAACAATCAGTAAGATTGCATCAGGAAATGTGACTAATTTCATGATTGGACTGCACCTGAGCAATACCTTTATGAAATGTATTTTTCAAGGGAGAAGCAATGCAGGTGTGTTTATACTTCTCAGAGTTGATGCCTAGCATTTGAGTATTAATTTTTTTTCAGGACCTCCAGGGTTTAGTTATGCAGCCATTTCTTAATCCATGATAGAAGTAGAAGTCTTCTAGACAAATATAAACATACAAAAGCAATATTGTACTTCCTGACCTTGTGTCTGACATGTAGTTGATCAATAAATATTAGTAAAATGATTTGAAAAATGAATTACGTGAGTTAACAAATTAATGAGAAGTCTCAGGGTAGGGGATTAGTGGTATTCTTCAAAATCTGTATGTTGAAGGGTCTCTACTATTGTGCAAATGTTTATATCCAGGTAAAAGATTCTCCATCACTGTAGTATAAGGGGTAAATTCCAGAGTATTTAAAAGCTATCAAAATAATAATTATGATAAGAGGAAGGAGGAGGAAGAGAGGAGAGGGTAAGGGCAGAAATGAGGCAGAATGGTAGAGGAGATGGAGGAAAACAGTTGTGGATCCTCATCAACTGTATTTGATCATAGTGCCTCTCTCAGAATTTTCTCTTTAGTCAACATTAAAAGTGATCTAATCTAAGACCCTGAAGAATCTTCTTTATGGCTTTGTGTTTGTAGGAGATTGAATGGAAAGAGAATCTGCTTCTGTTTATGAATTCAGAACTTACTGAGCCAAGGAAATCTGAAGTGTCCTTTCCCGTTCCAAATTCACACAAGGTGCTGAACTCTGTGAGAAAGTGGAAACTAGAAAAGGACACTTCATCTTTCTAGGCCATTAATTATTCATAGAAAATATTGCTCTAAAGAAATGTCAACACAGGGTACTCCTATTTTTTTGACTGTAAGCTTCTGCCACGTCAAAGACAAATGTGGAGTAGAGAATGGGGCAGCAACAGAAATTCTTGTTCATCATTTGCATGTATATGCCAGATAAAACCCATTCTTCATCTCTGAAAAAAATAAAAGATGGGATGGAAAAGAAACAGGGTATTAGCTTAGTAAGTGCCTACAGATTGCCATGTGAAGAATGCAGTTCAACTTCAAACAAGACCCCAGAGTCACATCTGATTCTGATTCTTTTGTACAGGTTAACTCACCATGGTTTATAATATCTTCAGTACAACTGGTGCCCTTTCTTCTTCCGTAATACCCCCAACCTCCTAAATTCTACAATCTAGGGAAATAACACTTGAAGGGCCCATTAGACTGTGTACAACAACCACATGGCTTCAATGACTTCAAATAGGATAATTATGTTTTTAGCAAATGGGTATCCCTTTGAAGGAAGGAAATATAGGGCAATTATGCTGCAACATTGTCTCCTAGGGCTTGATTGACACACCTGAAAAGGGTGCAATTCAGCGTGACATCTCTCTTCACTTCCTGATCTTTATGGGTGACGAAGCACAAGTGTGTTTGTTTTTTACGACTGTCAAGGGGTATGACTGCCTCTGACCCCCATCCTTCCCTCACTGGGGTTTCATAGCAATGACCAAGATGATTTGAGAAGTGCCCCTGATTCTTAGATTATCTTCCATCTCCTTTAGCCCAATCTGCTCCCTCAGGCTCTTTCCTTCAATAAAAGATTGAGAATGGAGGAGGATATTCTCATTAGAGTCCTGATTGGTGTTATGAGAAATATTTTCTGCCATGATCTTAGGGATAAAAGATGATGACTTAACCCAAACTCTCTCTTTTTCCTGGTTTCATTCTAAACAAAATACATTAACAGTTTAAAATAGAATTTAAACAGGTGTCCAGTAACAGAATGACAAACGTTAAGTGTGAAATCTGAAAGTTAGGAAACTGAGCCACATATGGTCACCTTTTTTTTTTTTTTTTTTTTTTTTAAATATCCGCCTGCGCTGGACTATTAAATGGTTTCATCACTGTCACATCAAGCAGGACTTGTAAAACTTGGGAGGTGGGTATTCAAAGACATTTGCTTAGTGCCTTTAATGATTTCTGTAATTAGTCATTTAAACAGATTGCCCTGTGATCCAAAACAGGGAATACAGGGAGATGAGCTCAGAAAATCATTTCCTGAAGGTACTTCAAAGCTAAATGCAGAAAATGAGTCTTTGTGCAGGCTTCTCTGGCCCATAGTTCAGCAGGTGGGGCTGGAGCTGGAGAGCCACCTTCTCCAAGAATCTATCAGATGTATATGCCAGGTGGTGCTTTTTTTTGTTTTGTTTTTTTGTTTTTGTTTTTTGTTTTTTGTTTTTTGTTTCTTATGGACATCTGAGTGCTAAAGGTCTTTGTTGGCCCTGCAAAATTTAACAGATAAGAAAATGGTGCCTTCATGCCAATGACAATCTAGAAGCCAGAAGAAGGAACCACATCTGGTCAGGACAAACTGTGGCTAGGAGAAAGAAACCAAGGAAGAGACCCTCGCAGGAGCAGGGGAAAGGGTCCGGGAGATCCGTGACTCTGTCTTCTTGAACTGAACAGCTGTACTTTGTTAATAAATGTTCTTGAAGTGACTAACTCAGCATTTGCTTTAAAAAGTGGAAGTGTTCAGAGTGCATCAGAATGGGACTTCACTGTTTTAATGAATCCATGCCTCGCCCACTAGGCGATGCCCGCAGTAGACGTCTTTATCTCAGCAAGCCTCAATTGCTCTCTGAGAAAAAGAGCTGTTCGCTTCTCACCAGTAATTCTGCCACTCTGCTGTGGGAGTTGTGCTGAAGACTCAAAACCTTTTAAAAGTGGGGATGAAATAAATGTCTGTGTTGGTGCCCACATAAATACGCACTCACTTCATATATAATAATCAATAAAAGTGAAGATTTACTGAGTGCCAACCACATGCTATGTACAAGCCTGACATCTTTAAATGTCCTAATGTATTAAATTCTCACACATCTGAATAGGGAGCTTTTACTGATCAGGAAACAGAGGGACAGAGCATTAAGTAACTCGCTCGAGGTCACAGAGCTAATAAAGGCAAGAGCTAAGATTCAGACTCGGGCAATCCAACTACAAACGCGATGTTCAAAGTCCATACGTTCTCTCCTTCATGTCCTTCAACATTCCCATTTCCCATCTGTCACCGAACATATGGAACACATCAATTTCTTTTATGGGCCCTAACATCACCATAGAGTCCTAGATAAATCTTGACTGGGTGCTGGATGACAGAGAAGCATATTAAGGATGGAGGGTGACAATGAAGTTGGCCTGATTTCCATGCTGTGAAAAATAAACTGTGTTTCTTTGAATGATGTGAAAGATGTTTTGATAGCCAGAGAGAAGGCAAAGCCATAAAGTAAAGAACTCGACTACACTACTCCAGGAATGTCAATGGCCTGGCGTTCACGTTCCTGGACTCCAGGGAAGAGGCAAAGGGAGAAGCTGACTTTCAAACTTGATGCATGGTGCCTAAAGTCTCTTGGTGTCATCTGCTCTTTCATCTTCAAATATTTAAAGTTCCCATGGCAGATTGCCTTACACATTACCCCCCAGACATCTACCATCTAGAGTTTTCAATCTAGCTGACGAAAGAGGCCGAATTTCAGGGAAATAGCAGGAGTTGTTAGGGGCCATGGGGCAATTCCTTTGGGGCAATCCCCCTACTTTATGATTCCTTGGCATTCGG
Organism: Mustela nigripes; assembly: GCF_022355385.1. Classification (NCBI taxonomy): domain Eukaryota; kingdom Metazoa; phylum Chordata; class Mammalia; order Carnivora; family Mustelidae; genus Mustela; species Mustela nigripes. The sequence continues at coordinate 175,837,750 of NC_081559.1, read as the reverse complement.
TGTGTTTGGTGTGTTCCTGACATAAAAGATAAATGTGATCTCAAAAAGAAAGAAGAACAAACAATTACACGAGAACTTGTGTGTTTGCCAGGTCTTCAGGGCTCTGGCCTACGCAGAACATTGAAAAGCAAAACCATTCAATGGCCTTTGAGACAGGAGAGATGATTTGGCATGAACTATCCCTTCCATTTTGAGATCCAGCTGAGGCAGGACCCATTAGAAATCTGAGTGGCTCTAATTCTGGTTGCCTAAACGTGCTTACTGAGGTGGGGGACAAGTCTATTTGTCTCCACCGAGCAGGGTGGATTGTCAGCAGAATGCTAAGTAGCTACTTCAGCAGAGCTGATTGATTTTCAGAGATGGCACAGATGTGACCTGCTCTGTCAAAGTCAACGTTTTTTTGGCCCTCAAAATTTCAGAAAAATACAGATGTAAATGAAAAATAACGACAAGGCTCACACAAAGCCCCACAGTCATTGCCTTGATAATTATTTAATGCCTGCTAGGTCTCCAGTGCCCTGCTAGATGCTGACGATGACATAAAAATCATCAAAGGCATAACTTTTGTTCTCTATAATATTAATAATGGTAATGTAAAAATTATATAGGTTTAAAAATCAGAGCTAAAAGTTTCCTTTGCCGCATAGAAATAAAAATAAACAGGCAGGGGCACGTGCATGGTGCAGTTGGTTAAGCGTCCAACTCTTGGTTTCTCCTCAGGTCGTGATCTCAGGGCCCTGAGATTGAGCCCTGCATCAGGCTCCACACTCAATGTAGAGTGCTTGAGTTTCTCTCTCCCTCTCCCTCTGCCCCTCCCACTTGTGTGCGTGTGCGCGCTCTCTCTCTAATAAATAAGTAAATCTTTTAAAAAAAAATTAACAGGTAAGGGTACCTGGGTGGCTCAGTCATTAAGTGTCTACCTTTGGCTCATGTCATGATCACAGGGTCCTGGGATCGAGCCTTGCCATCGGGCTCCCTGTTCAGTGGGAAGCCTGCTTCTCCCTCTCCCACTCCCCCTGCTTGTGTTCCCTCTCTCACTATCTCTTTCTCTGTCAATTAAATAAATAAAATGTAAAGAAATTAATAGGTAACATGAGTATAACTTCCATATACCAGGACGCTAGGATCATGACCCAAGCTGAAGGCAGATGCTTAACAACTGAGCCACCCAGGTACCCCTGTTAAAGTTCTTTTAGACTCCAGATAATCTTTAGACTATCTCTGGGTTTGTTAAAAAAAAAAAAAAAAGTTTAGGTTCCAAAGCAGATCCACTGACTCAGGATTTCCAAGACGTAGGCCTGCACATCTTTTATTTTACCTTACTGTGTCCAGGTAGTGAGTTACAGTCAGTGCTGGAAGCATAGAATGATACAATCAATGACTCCGAATGAGAGGATCTTGCCTCGCCAACCGCACTTGCTCCTCTCTCCTCCTTCGTGTCCTCCATGTTTTTTTTTAATGCATCCCTTACCCTTACGCACCCTCTAGCCACAAGGGCCTTCTCATTTCCCCCCGTGCACCAAGTTCTTTCTCCTTGGTGTTCACTCATGCTCCTGCTTCTTCCAGAATGTACTTCCTCCTATAATTCACTTGGCTATCACCTACTTGCCTATTGAAGTCTCAACTTGGATGCTGTTTCTTCAGACAGGCTCTCCACTGACTTGCCCCATTCTAAACCAGGCTCTCTTCTCTCATGACTTGCCACTATTCGTAGGACGTTCTTGGTGGTTACTGGTAGAATGCCTGTCTCCCCTACAAAAGGGAAGGAACTCCACAAACACAAAGGCCATATTGACATAATTCACCAAGTCCATAGCCCACATTGAATGAATGAGCAAATAAATGACATTGGTTGAGGTACTTAACCTCTGTGAGCCTATGTCCTTAGCTATACAATAATGGCATTAATTCTAACTTTCTAATGTTGGCATTCAAATAAAATGAGGTGACACATCTAAATAGCCTAGTATAATATCTGGGCAGTAGCTGGGACTCCAACAATATTATTGAAGACCTGAGAGTTCTTAATTCTTTGACTAAATTATTTTCCAGGTGACCTGGGATAAGAACCCTGATGTTCTGTGCCTCCTTGTTTTCTTATTAGGTCACACTACAGGAAGACACTCAAAAAGCAACAATTTCATAATTTTTCATCTGTCCGGAGCTTTTATACAGACAAGCAAAATGTCATTCAATAGTTTCAGACATTTTAAAAAATATTTTATTTATTTATTTGACAGAGATCACAAGTAGGCAGAGAGGCAGGCAGAGAGAGTGGAGAAAGCAGGCTCCCCACGGAGCAGAGAGCCCGATGCTCGGCTCGATCCTGGGACCCTGAGATCATGACCTGAGCTGAAGGCAGAGGCTTTAACCCACTGAGCCACCCCGGTGCCCTTAGTTTCAGACATATTAAAACATAATTTGGAAGCAAAAGGGAAAGAGGACCTTTCTAACCCCATTTAGGGAATAGTGATGTGAGTAGGAAGCACAAAGGTACTGCTCCCAATCATATTAGACTGCGTGAGAGAGTCAATTTATAGTGTGGTCTGAGACCTCCAGAGTCCCCCTGAACTTGACTCTTCTTTTGCTTCGCACGTTTTGGGAGAATTCCCAGGGGCCAACTCCTAATAAGACTTTCCCGACTTCAGCTTTACCCACTCATCCTCAGGATGCATTATTGAAGGGAGGCTAGCTTTTTAGTGCCTCCAGTTACAAACAGCCATTATTTCAGCCCCAGTCAGGGACAGGCTGTACACACATTCCTGTAACTGAACACAGCCACCCATGAGTTGATGATCCAATTGGCTGATGAATCTCACTGGAGTTTCATTTACGGTGGGCGGAGCTCAATGAAGAAGGATGAAATGTGCACTGGACTGTATCATGACTTTCTCAAACCTCTTCCTTTGGTTCTTTCTTTCTTCTGTGTTGGAAACTGCAGAGCAGCATATAGGGGCCCGTCGAAACCGAACGGTTGACGTTGTGACTGAGCTAGTCCCGGGGGTCTTCACAGAAAAAGCAGTCGGGGTCCTGGTCGGCTGGAGATTCCATCTGAATGGTGAGTGAGTGCACCGTAAAGCTGTTGCTGAGGACTTGAACAATCTCTCTCCGAACGGCCTGGCTGTCACGGTTGGCTGCTGTTGAGAAAGAACCACGGGGAGATGGGCACTGATTGCACACACCTGGGTGACTGCTCCATTTCCCCCCCTTCAAGTACTTTGTCTTGGACGCGATGGGGAGGGACATAAGCAGAGCACTCAGAAGAAGCCATATTGGCTTTGACAATCAGCACCATTCGCACAGACAAAATGTTGAAGTTCAAGTGCAGCAAAGTACCCATCACTATGGGAACTCTCCCACAGTTCTCTCTGGGGTCTGGCACACTTAGCAGCTGAGCATAGAAGGGAAGATAAGGCCTGAAGAAAGGTAACACAAACCTGTTTATTTCTCATACATCCCTTTCCACCAGTTCCCAGAGATCTCTGGGGTTGTAGCCCTTGTATCTCATCAACATTATATTATGGGAACATTTAGAGCTCCCCCCAGATTCTTCTTAGAGCAGTAACCTCACTGTCATCTTTCCTCTTGTCCCAAAATGTATCAAGAAGCTGTCAGGTTCCCTCCATAGTAACCTGATTGTTTACTAGACTCTTCCATCTGCAGTGAAATATTGGTGTCGCGGATGCTATAAATTACCGGTAGCCAGATCTGAGCCTCTCAGCAGAGATGAGGTTGTCTAAGAAAGCAGAGTCCTCAAATGCCTGTTGCTGTCATTGCCGGGGCCTGCCTCTGACTTCTTGAGTTATGTGTTAGCTGCCTGACATACCATTTCGCCTGAGCTGTCTCCTGAGGCAGGGAGGGAGGCCCTCGCCACCTCTCCCCCACTGCCTATGTCCCCAGCCCAAGGACACAGAACGAACAAATCACCTTCTACCTGAGAAAATGGTTTTTAAAATAAACCCAACATCTTAAGAATTATCTCCCATGATCACAGAATGTCTAACCATCCAGTGAGAGGAACCGCCATTAAACCCTGCTAGCACATCTCTTAGCTTGTTAGAACCTTAAGGAGGGGACCCATGGCTCCGGCCCCTTTTTATCTTCTGTGATAGGCAGAGCATCTTAGAACAGGAGATATTCAATGAAGATTTATTGTTGAATTCAGCCGTTATTTAACTGATTGGACACCAAGTCAAACAGGTGAGGTCTAATTTTCAGAGTCTAAGACCTTGAAGTCTGGGAGGCATTTAAACCATTTATTCTACCGGCTACCCTCAGGGGTTGCCTTCAGTATTGTTGCTACAGTAACATTGACAAGGAATGTTTTCAAAGGCCTTTGGTAAAAGAAAACACTCTACTGTTGTTCTGGTAGGCAGGGGACACTAAGGGCAGCTCTACAAAAAGGAGGGGAACTATTGAGCTTACGGGACGAGGACTGAACTCGGGCGGGGTGTTTAAGGAATGCACTGACCTGCAACAACATGAGCCGAGAGGATCACTTGGTTCATGGCTAGAGACCAGATGTGCAAGCCGTGCACCGACTCCACTCCGTCCACCGCCCAGATGCGCTCCTTCACCCCATCGTAAGTCAGGTTCTTGGGCACCCCTGACAGGACGAAAGGGAGGGGGGCTGCTCCTTATTTAATGAAGTACAGCTCATTTACATGGCTAGATAGGGCCACAAAATCTGCTCCAGAATATCAATGTGCCCCCCTTTCTCTGGTTTTTTACTTCAGATGCTTACGATTCAGATTCATGTGACTCAAAGAGTTTGACATCAAAGAACGTTTGCAGACTTTACTATGCAATACCCAACCATAGTAATCATTCTCTGTTTTCAGGGTGTGTTATTAAACTAACTGAGCTTTTTCTAATGATCTTTGCATACACTCTAGAAAGCAAAATGAAGAAACGTGGGACTTGGTATCAAAGAATTTCAGGTTAGCATTCATGACTACCATGAATTTACTGAAATCTTGGAACTTCTCTGATCCTCAGCACATCTGTGATTAAAATAGGGCTGGTAAGAGCAGTAGGTACACTTGAGTTCTTTGAGGAGCAAATGGGAAAATGTTGGTTCTTTGTACACTTGGAATGCTGTGTAAATAGTGGTTATCCAATGGGTCACTTACTGAATTGTGTTAATAGTTGATACTAACATTATAATGCCACCTTATTATTCAGTTTATAGAATTGTTATTGATTTAGGTGCATTAGTCAGGGTTTAATGTCCGGATCTTATAATAGAAGAATTTGACATCATCCTTGCTTCAAAAGGAATGGGGTGGAGGCAGAGAGGAAGGTAGGGACGCTGTCAGCCAATCAGCTATTGTTTCAGGTCGCAGGAACTGGGGATCCTCCGGCCTTAGTGAAATCACAAGGCAGAAAGATCACTTTTTTCAGACATTGCAAGGACTGTCATTTGGAAGATGAGAGGATATGAAAGTGTAAGTGTCCTTGCTTTGGATAGAGAGAAGCCGGGCCAATGGTGAGTTAGAATTATAGAACACAGCAGTTTAATGTACGTTTTTGGGGGGTGGGCGGGGGGAGATCAGCCCAACCAGCATAATACTGATAAAGCCAGTTGATGCAATAAATAAATCCCTGCCAACTAACGATGACCCAAAGAGGATGCTGTAGAAGAGATTTCTAAGGAGGACTACCTTTTAGCTTCCACTTCAATCATATATACACAACACAAACCCCTGCTATGTTTCTTAAAAATAAATATGCCTTAGCTCCATTCCAGTCGTCCCAAAGAAAATGTCTATGGGTGAGGGTCTGAAATCGACACACTTTCAAAGTGGCTCTCCACCTTGAAGGCACATTAGTATCATCAGAGGAGATTTTAGGAATCCTGATTACCAGGGTACACCCAAGACTGATTAAGTCAGATCCTCTGGGGATAAGATGAAGCATCACTGTTGTTACAGCCCATCTGGTACCTAACACACAGCCAAATCTGAGAACCATTGCATTAACATTTATGAACCACTGGGCAGCTCTACCTTGCAGTAGTTCTCAAGCTTGGCTGCGTGTTAAAAAAACATCAAAGCCAGCCCCACCTGAGTCAGTTAAATCAGAGTCTCTGTGTATGGGGCCTGGGCATAAGTATTTTAAAAAGCTTCCCAAAGGATTGAAATAAACAGATACTCAAGAACAGCTCACTTAAAGGAATAGGGAATCCTTAACTCTCCTTTTCCAGTGTTTAAAAACCTTGCTCATGGGGATTTCGTTCTCGGGGCTAATACAGTTTGAGTTTAGTTTAATCCCACTTCATATTATTTAATGGAGGTAGCAAAGAGCATGTTCTTTTACTCTGTGAGCTGCACAAAGCCCAGGGCACTAGAAACAAATTAAAAGATTTCTTAGATTAGCCATAGAATGTGTATGGAGTCATGGTTGACATTGTTGTAGTGCAATGATAATAACGTACCTTTATTGAGAAACTACCATATGTCAAGGTTTCGGCTAAGTACTGTATTCATAATGATTAGCTTACTTAATAGCTATAAGGACTTTAATAGCTAATTATCAGTGTCACAATTCCTATTTAATTGGAAGAGAGGGAACTGGGAGTCAGAGAGGTTAAGAACCATTGCTAAGGCCAGATAGAGAAGGGGGACATCCGATTCTCATGTTCATGCTCTGAGTATGAAATGTTACACAAATGTCAGAGACTAAGTCTTACAACCCAGAGCTGACTATTAAGCCTAATGTGTCACCTCTGAGGAGTGCCATGTGATCCCCTGAAGGCCTGTTGTCATTGTCTCAGACCCTTGAGATGGAATCACAATCCCATTACCCCCTTCCCTCTTGCCTTGATTGTCTCTTTACTTTTATGGAGAACACAGATCTACGGTTAATGATTTTATTCTATAAAATAATGTTGACAAGCAAAAGGGTATGTTCCCACTGGCTTCAGTGCTCCATCATATACTAGAAATTTTTTTTTTCCTGAGGGAGAATCTGCAGACATATCAATGCACCCAGGAAAATACCCAAATTAGTGTTTAAAAAATAATTACCCAGACTAATAAATATATGAAACATCACTCAATATCTCTTGTAATGAAGGAATGCATATGGAATCAATAACCTATAATATTCCACCTATCAGATTAAACAAGAATCAACATTTTGGTAATACTCGGTGGTGAGGATGTGAGGCATTCTCAAATGCTGTTGGTGGGAGAGAAATTGATATGGTATCTTTGGAAGAAATGACAATATCTATCAAATTGTAAAATGCACATAACTTTTGAAATAGTAATACCACTTCTAGGAGTTATGCTGTGGATATACAAGCACTAAAAAATATATATGTATAGAATTATGATTACACTGATATTTCTAATATCCAGCAATAAGCAGGTACATGCAGACAGTGGAATATTTGTATCATGGAAAGGAATAGGGTGTATTTCTGTATGTGCTAATGCGGAAAGACCTCCAATCAAAGAAAGCAAGATGCAGAACAAAATATTGTATCAATGCATAATTCTGTTTGTATTAAAAAAGACACACAGTATATAAGTACATATATATTTCAGGTACATATATATGTAAATGCAAAATATTTCTGGACAGGTACATACCAACTTACTAGTAGGTGTTACCTTTGAAGAATGGGGTTGAGATTTCAAAGGTGGAGCAGTGGGGAAGCTTCTTGTAATTTTGTACCTTTCTTTATTTTTAGAAAACTTCACTAAGTACAAGTACTCTAACAGTTATGGGGCCAACAGGACAAAACCCTTAAATGTGTACCTGGTGGTGAATGTTAAGAAAGTGTGGGCTTTGGTCAAGGCACCTGCGCTCTGAGACTGTGTCGGCCTTATATCAAAATGTGCTGAACAAAAAAGAAAAGTTCAAGCCAAGGTCTTGATATAACAGATCTGTTATATCTGTTATATCATCCAAATGCTTGATGTGATGCAAACCTCTAATTCTGATTACATTTTCTACTGCCCTTTAAGTAGTAACCCTTTAAGTGCCATGAAAAGACCATTCCATTTGTTCTCAAGGTGTGGTCACTGGACCAGCAACATCAGCACCTTGTTAGAAATTCAAATTCTTGGGCCCGTCTCCCGACCTACTGGTTAGGAATATGGAGGTGGACCCAGCAGACCCCAAGTGATTCTGATGCACTAAAATGGGAACATTGCTGACTTGGTCTAACCAGGGTTTGAGGCAAGCCCTTTTTAGTAGTTATAATGCTGTATGTGAGAGAAATCATTCCACTTTTTTTAGGTATTTTCCATATATTTAGTGAGGACCTTATATTTTTGCAATATCCCCCTCAATATCTGTCCTAAGCATTTGTACAAATTGTTTTTATACTGTGCCATATCATTTAATAGTTGCTGGAGGAAAGAGAAGCCAGTTCTTTTTACTTGTTCCCATATGAATAAAAATCACAATATTTGTTTTCATAAAAATTCCTTATAAATGTATATCTTCCTTAGAACGTGAATTAATGGTGAACATGTCTCGATGCCATTCCCTTCGGTGATTATAAGGAAGAGAAAACCTTGACCCTGGAAATAATAATAAAATCACTCCTACCTTCCATGAGTAAGATGGAAAAGTCCTTTAACACAGTGACGGTGCTGGCCAGAACTAGGATGGAAAAGACGAATGTGCAGATTGGGTCAGCCAGCTTATAGTCTGGCTAGAAAATAAAGGGACTTCAGTTAACTGAATTCAGGCCTTCTGTGCAAAAAGTCTAATGAATAGAATAAGTAAACGTCCCTGCTGCTTTTTCACACTAGAATCCTGTCACCTTCCTGACACTTGACCTTCAACTCAGAGCCAAGACGTCCTGGAGACTCAATCCTTCTTTATGCTTCAAACTATCCATGACTGAAGAAATGTCAAAAGTAAATTTAAGATGTACAGGGAAAGTATCCTTGAGTGTTCTCTCCGAAGGCCTGATTGGACTTTTCTCAAATTAATAGAAGCCCAGAGTATGGGATGAAAATATGCACAAGTTTATACAATATTCAATGGTTTTCCAGTTTTCCTCATGATGAGAAAAAAGAGTATGTCCTGCCCAGAGGTTGCATAGGACCGAGGTTCAGCTGGAGCTTGGTCTTGGCCGTCTGGGGTTCGTTCCTTTCTTTCCCTCTTCAGGATGACATGTATTTGCAGCAGGCATCTTTGATTAAGTCCTAAGAGTATGAGCTGAGGCCTCATTCTTGCCCTGTCTCACCACTGGCACCCTTAGCTTCAGGCTGACTGACTTGCTCTTCTGCCCTTGATGAAGTTCTGTTCCATAGAAAAGTCCATGTCTCAGTACCTCTGGGAAACTCTCAACTCCACTAACCCATGCAAGTTTGATCACTTTTGCCTTAAATGTAAAGCTTCCAATGATAACGTCTTTGTAATTTTTATTTATGTGTTTCCATATTTTAGTAAAAATGATTGGTCCCTGCTAACTGGATGATCAAGATACAGACGACAGAGCTAAATGCCCTTCTCCATTCCCCCCTACCTACACTCCAACCCACTTCTATTAGTTCTTGATATATCTGTAGCAAATGTAGGGTCAGAGGCTCATCCAGGATCCATCCAACTTCTTATTAATACCCTCCTTTGGGGAGGAGAATTATCTTTCCCATTGTGGGTGATATTGGTGGGGCAGTCGCTCGGTCGGATGCTCTCCCTCCCCAGCCAAGCAGCAGTTAGAAGACCCAACCTTAGTCTGTGACTCTTTCCCCCAGAAATGTGAATCTCCAGCATAATATGGAGGAAAAAAATTGGTTGAATCACATTCATGTCTGCATTGGTGCCTGGGCCAGAATGTGGATAAGTTTCTAAAATCTAAAATACCCAATGTTGCCCTTATTTCTACCTTGATTTCTCTCAAGAGTACATCTAGTAAATTTCATCCAGTAAATATATCTTTGCTTAAGTAAGCTAGACATCTTTTCTGCTGCATACAACCCAAGAATCCTAAGGTATCCATGGTCCCATTGCTGTTCACCTTAACTCCATGACAGAAGGAACTGCTTTCTGGAAATACTGTAGCCCTACAGTTGAAGGCTCAGCACTTAGGAATTTGGAAAGGCTAAGTTTTCAGGCTTCAAATATTTGTTTGCTTGTGTAAACCCTGCAGAGCAGTTAGTATAGGCAAATATAAGCTGTCCACCCTCATTTAAGTTAATTTTGACAAGTCAGCTTCTCTACTACCTAATCTATAAACTTAGGATGACAGTGAGTAAATGCAAACATTCTCACCTTAAAGTAGATAATAAGTGCACTGGTTAACACACTGATGCTCTGAAAGAGATCTCCAAGGGCATGCACAAAAGCTGCCCGGACACTGGCATTAGGTTGCACGTCCTTGTGATTGTCACTGGGATGTCGTTGGTGCAGAATCACGCTTAGCCTGAAAGAGAAAAGGGTGTTCTTGGCACACATGAGGTTAGCCCTTGAAAACCTATGCAGCATAATGGAGAGTTGGCAAGAGCATGTATTATGCTGGGTCTCAGAGAGTTGAAATATTAATGCTGTAAAATGTACTATTTTGGACTAATTTGGAAAATACACGCATCATAGAATTTTAAATTTTTATATGAGGACAGACAACAAAATTCACCTCTGCTTTCTCTACCATCTACCCAATGCTACTCTTGTTCACATGAAAACTGGAAAGCATCACTTCCTAGATGACACTATTTGGCAATGAGGAGAGGAAGTATTTATTGAGGGTCTACTGAGTGTCAGGCACTAAGCTAGGCTTAAAGCTGAGCTTTGGTGGGAGCTAAATAAATGTACTGCTTTCAAATGCAAAAAGCTGCAGAAAGGGGTAGGAAAAAAAATAAAATCTCATCAAGGTCAGATTTTTAAAAATATTTTACTTAATTTTGTGCATTTAAAAAATAATTTAAAAAGTGTTTATAATTATTTTTAGCAACATATATTGTATTATTTGCCCCAGGGGTACACGTCTGTGAATCATCAGGCTTATACACTTCACAGCACTCACCATATCACATACCCTCCCCAATGTCCATAACCCAGACACCCAATTTTGTGCATTCCTATGAGAACTTAAAATCTGAATAATTTTTAATGGCCAGTGATGATAGTCATGTGTTTATATATATATATAGCTATTAACAAGAAACTAAAATATAGTAATGTATTTTAAATATATATGTAAATATGTATGTAATTTAACATGCAAATGCATGTAGTAATATATAGAGAGAAATATATACATATAAACATATGTATATTTTATATGGTCCTAAGAGTATGAGCTGCAGACTCGTTCTCTTCCTATATAGAACATATTGTAAAATTTAGTATTTCCTATCCAAGTCAAGGAGATAAGTATTAGGCACTATAAATTATGTACCTGATTTTATTTTGGAGCAAAGTTTTAAAAAATTATTGTTTAGTACCAGGTATCCCAGTCTATTCACCAGTAAAGTGTCTTGTAAAATGTAAGGTCATCACCATAAGGTAGAATGACTGCTATTTGATCATTACATAATGCACGGTTTTTAGATAGTTGCTGCTAAGGCAGAAATTCACCCTTAATTAATAGTTTCCACTTAAGAATCTTCAGACAGCCTGATTCGGCTGACAGTTAAACATACCCTTTTCCTAAGTCTACTTATGTGTGCTTATCATATTGTCATTCATTCTTTTACTCATTTTATTAAAAAAAAAACAACTTCCTTTGGGGCTCTTGTGTGCAGGCATTGTTAAATGCTTGAGGTATAAAGGTGAGTAAAATAGACATGGTCCCTCCCCCAAGTAGCTTTAAGTATGATGGAGATGGCAGAGATTTTAAAAAGACCCAAATAAATTTTTAAAAATTATAATTTTAGCAAGTCTACTAAGAAGTGGTACTATAGCTAACAAAACAGTCAGACAAAGCACTCGAGTTGGATTGAAATTCTGGTTCTGATATTTCTGTATTCAGACAACGCAACATCTAGCATCACTTGAAACCTGTAATCCCAGTTCTGGGAGAAAACATTATAGTCACTCAGTATCTTTATCCATAAATAACTACTTACTTGCACAGGGAAGTTACCACTTTCCATTCCCTTGTCTCCCCAAGTATGAGAAGCACCTGCAGCATTAAGGTCAAAGTTCAAAAGCAATTGCAGTAAGAAGATAATTTGGATGGTATCTATTTAGAAACTCAAACTTGATCATCAGGGTTCTCGATTTATGGGGTAGTTAGCTAGGTGTGTCCTTCATATTCATGTAGCATCAACACAACCTATATGACATAGAACTCTCATGAAATTATTAATATTTTCGTTTTCCCTGCTGTCTTGTGGACGTACTGTTCTCCTTATACAAAGACAATGTTATTGACCTCCAGTCAGCAGCACATGTGCTCTGCCTTATCTGTCTCCTTGTGGAGATAGATTTGCATTAGTCTCCACACACTTTTTCTCCTGGTGCCAATACGAAACACATTTTCAAGTTAGCAGGATGGAAATAGGGATCTACTCACTAATAGCAGTCAATACCCCTCTCGGAGTGGTCGAGCAAATCTCAGAGATTTTGAGCAATGATTTGCACACCAAGAAGAAAGGAACTGAGGCAGGCACAAGGTAAGGGATTAGAGTGAACTGAGGAGCTTTTCCAAAATGTACACATTTAGATTTTCCCCTAATACCAGGGATTCCATTGTGCCCTCCCTTAAAAGACACTCTTTAAAATGCAATTCTTCTTCTGTCACTGTCTTCTTCACTTTCATGTATGAGCCTGTCTCATTGCATGTGTCATGTTGCATTGAAAGACAGATGATACATAGTGTATGAGTCTCTTTTTTGCTGCTATAACAAGTTATCTTAAGACTTTGGGGCTTAGAACAATGTACATGTATTATTTTATAGTTCTGGAGATCAGTGGTATGCAGGACTGCATTCCTTATAGAGACTCTAGGAGAGAATTTGCTGTCTTATCTTTTCCAGCTTCGGGAGGTAACTCATATTTGTTGGCTCCAGGATCCTTTATCTTCAAAGCCAACAATGCAGCATCTTCCCTTCCCTCTGACCTCAAGTGTCCCTCTTAACAAGGATCTTTTGGGTTACACTGGGCCTGTCTGGATAACCCAGACAGATGGGAGATTTCCCCATCTCAAAGTCCATCCTTAACTTAATCACATTTGCAACGTTCTTTTTGCCATGTAAGTTAACATACTCAGAAGTTCCAAGGATTAGAATGTGGAAATCTTTGAAGGGGCATTATTCTGTCTACCACAGATGATTCATAAGTAGATGGATAGATAGATAGATAATACAGTTTTAAGTAGCATTGCCCAGAATCAAGCTATCAAATGGGAAGGAACAAATCAACCAAAAAAGATCAAAGGCCTGGCCTCAAAACCCCCTTATCATGAACAATCAGATAGTTTATCTGGGTAAGAGAACAGCAATATGGCAATGATCACACGTCCAGTAAGACATCGCATGTCTCATGAGAACGAATTAAGACTACTTGGATAAGGGAATGGACCAACAGGTAGAAACTAAAGAGAGAGTTTAGCTAATACAGCTTAAGAAGGAATTTTCATGCGGTCACAATGATATAAAGATAAAATAAATTGCTTTGGAGAAAAATGAACTCCCTATTATTAGTTCCTTTAAAATATAGGACACTGATGACTGTTTTATAGGGATGTTGCAAAAGAGAATTCAAAAGTAGAAAAGGAACTGAAGTAAATAAAAATTTAAGAGACCTTCCAACCCAGCCCTCTGGGAACCCATAATGTGTTTGTGTAACAAAAAGCTAGATAGGAATAAGTCCTATGTCGCATGGAACCATCAGCTGCAGGAGAGAGCAGACTGGTTAGGAGCTCGATTCCGGACCTGGTGGATCTAGACTCAGATCCTGCCTCCGCCCTACCCCGATGGCAATTTATTCAATTTACCATCTTCACAAGTAGGAGGAATTAAGCAAAAATAAACAACATCAACCCAAACCATACCATCTGCATCCACACAGGGTTGAAGACAATGTCGATGGACAGTGGGTGGGGAGACTTACATAATGTTGGCTGCCACAGCACAGCCGGAAACTAGGATCATCACAGTCGCCTGGATCTGGTAATCGGGGTGGAGCAGCCGTTCGAATGCCAGGTACACCAAGACCCCAGTCACCACCCAGATGCACAGGATGGACAGCAGGGCACCAAGGATCTCTAGGGATTCAAGCACACAGACACCCATACACAAAGAATTTGTGAATCACCGTAACCTCCCAAGAGTCCGAAGGCATTAAAGTTCCTTGATGCACCCTGCCCCCCACCCCAAAGAGGCTTTAAACTAGTTCACTCAGTGATTCACAAAGCGAAAGTGTGGATGGGTTTTGGCACTAAGATGAGGCACTTGAATGTTGCATTCACAAAGCACCAGTGTCTGAGTTCAGTATGCTCCGTATTACTAGGTAATTTCTAGCAAATATTTAGAGCATTTAATTGCTATCTGCCATTGCTCTTTTCCTTGGGGATTTTAATTTAAACAGGTGCTAAAATGATTGAAACTTATTAGGGGATGAAATAATGAGACACAAAGAGTACAATGTGTTTAGAAATTCTTAATTTCACCATAAAACATTTACAATTTGCCAGTACTGGTACCTTGTGTGGAATAAAATAGTAACAAGGGAAGGCTTCAGAGGGCACTTGATGAAAATGAGTTTCATTTGCCAACCCAATGTATTATAAGCACAGAGGCAAGCTCAGAGGTACATCAACACTCTGACTGCATTTTAAGAACAACATATGGAAAAGAAGTATGTGTGGAGACATTTACATGAATATTTAAAGATAAGATAGTGTTTAGTCTGCAGGCTGAATAAAGCACCTTTGCTCACTTAGGAGTTCTTAACACCTCACCCTGATCTTTAACTTAACCTTGTAAGTAGGTACTAAAAGCCTAGGAGGGTCTAGAAATCTCTGGCAGTCAGTGGCCAGGCACGTATTGCTTCCTAGTGTGGGGTTATTTCCCAGACTTGAGTCATTTACAAAACAACAACCTTCATGATTGTTACCACATCCGCATGGTGCCTGTCTTAATAGCCACTAATTTTTTTTTAAATAAATTCGCTTTTTGTAGTTAGCTTCTTCCTAAACGAAGCCATCCATGAAATTACATGTGGACAAGCTAGTTCACTTTCACCTTTATGTCTAAAGCAGTGCTGCCTCGCGTGGGGACCATCATCCCATGTGGCTGTTTCCACTTAAATTAAGTAAAATTAAAAATCCGGTTCTTCAGTAGCAGTAGCCACGTTGAAAGTGCTCTATTAGGGCACCTGGGTCATTCAGTTGGTTGAGCATCTGCCTCTCGATCCCAGCTCAGGTCCTGATCTCAGGGTCATGAGTTCAAGCCCCATGGTGGGCTCCATGCTGGGTGTGGAGCCTACTTTAAAAAAAAATTTTAAATTAAAAAGAAAAGAAAGTGCTCTATGGTCACATTATACTCTATATGATAGAACATTTCTTCTGAAGCAGAGAGTTCTAGTGGACAGCGTTTGTCTTCCAGGCTCATGGGCTTCCATTCCCAGGAGAAAATATTTGAGAAAATACAAGCAGGATTCTAAATTCTAAGTTCTGTCCATGTTTACAAAACATCCTATGTTTGCAAAACAACTTTGACCAATAGTATCAGAAAGGGGGAAGTACATGTGAAAATGTATACAGAAAAATGGCAGGTGCTCAGCCAAAGATACACGTTTTCCAAATGTAGCACTGTTCAGGGACTGGAAAGCATCTTCAGATCACATTGTCACAAATTCTTTTTATTGATGTTTATTGCCTCCTCTCTCGCTCTCCTTCTCCTACTCTCTCTGAATGGTAAAGGAAAGGTAATTCAAAACACTTGTGATGATAAATTATTTGGTGTGAAATTAGAACTTCCTACCAGCCCAAGCTTGAAAAACCACAGCCCACACTGTCAGTATATATGTTGTGGTCTGTATCTAACGGTAGCTTTCAAGGAAGGCAGGCTCTGTCAGCCTCGCTCTGCCCTAAATTCCCCTTCACATTCTATTCTCAACTTACCTGTTACCTAAACTTCTTTAATTTCTCCAGCTGTCTTGGGCTCTCTGTCCCTTAGTGGGCAGAATGGTAGAAGCTTTATGTCATCCTCCCCCCCAGATGCAGAGTAGCCTAATGAATGGTATGGTGGCTGTTACCATACACTGAGACCTTGGACTGGGGTGTTTGTTAAAGCCATACAGATGTTCTTATTGTCCCATTGGAGTAGAGGAAGCACAATTTATCTTTTTGCCAAATCAACATCAAGAACACATGTTCCCACACTCACATCCTTTACATTGTGTACACCAACATGCCTCTAAGGGATTTTTGAATGAGGCCTTCCTTTGCCTCTTCTGTTTTTATCCTTGGTCTGACTGCCCAGCTCCTTGGCCATGAATCCTCAGTGGGTGAGCTGTACCTGCCCGGTGCCATCCAAATGTCAGCTGCTTCGAAGGGGGCTTTGATGACAACCACAAGGAGAAGAGACTGAGCAGGAAACTGGTCAGGTCAATTAAGAGATGGGCAGCGTCTGTGAGGACAGCAAGACTCCCGGCAATGTGCCCACCTAGGGGAGGCAGAACATTCCATAGGATTAGGGACCCAGAATGCAACTAGTGTCACATACATACTAACCATAGCTGGTGAATGATGCCACAGACTCATAAAACTTTATGAGGAAAAGTCTTAACATGGATTCCATCTACCTCTTCTTCCCATTTGATAAGAAATTTTTGTCTCTTCCTTCCCAAACAGGGCTCGTTGTCGGAGCTCAATCTTTGTTGCTCTTACTACCTCTCCCCCAAAAAGAGCTATTGCTGACCCACTGTCCTTCCAGCAGCTGTTTATTGCCTGCGTATGACGAGGCAACAGGGACTATCAGTCACCAGCCCCTCTATCATCAGACTCACCTTGTCTCAACTAATGATTTTTAAAAATTACATATATGGCTCATAATTGCAATAATCCCCACAGACCCCTGGCTCTAGCTGTAGTTAATAACTGGTTTGTCAAAGTTTAATGGTCTGAAGCAAAGTAGTGTTCAAGCTTGTTACTGAGCTGTCAGTGCAAAAAAATCAGCATGATTCATTAGCCAAAAAAGCAACATTTTGCTAACAAATCAGCTTTTCTTCCAATTATCCTCTAACGTTGTTCTGTCTGCCAAACTCAGGTCTGATAATAAAGCTGTGTTAATAATGCATTATTTCTTCCATGAAGAATGGCTACATGCCAATGAGCAGCTGTCCACCATCTCAGCAAAGAACCATGGTGGCCACTCCATGTTCTGGGCTCCAGTTGTAGCTTAAGGCAAGGAAATGGAGTCCTATGAGGGCTCTTCAACAGGCTCAGCTGAATCATGAGGCAACTGAGTGAGAAAAAGAACTTGCTTTGGAAGAAGCCCATTTATATGGAGGCCCGGGAAGTGAGAATCATTTTGCAACCATCATTGCTATTTATAAGAACAGTCCAGAAAACCATGAGCAATCATGCTGAGTCCTATGGAGAAAACTGGGTCCAAGAGATAGTTTCTGACTGAACTCGCATTTGCTTCTGAAAAGCGTGGGGTATTACTGACAATGAACGCAGCCACCCAGCTGGTGTTTATTGAGCCCTTGCTGTGTGCAGTACAGGGATGGGGTATACAAAGATAACGTTAAACACATTGCAGTCCCCGTCTTCAGTGCCCTCATCATCCAACATTCGCTGTGCTGAAGACATCGGTGGTGGGCTGGAGGGTCAGACAACTGCTCTCCTCAGGAGCACTGAGGAACTTTTCACAAGAAGGAGGGGTAAGACTGAGCTAGAGGGGAAGAGTTTTTCAGGAAAGGGTAAGAGCAGAAAGAGCAGACAGAAATGAAAGAAGATGGCGCCATTGTGGAAAAACGAGAGGTGTGGCGTATCGGAGGAATAACCAGAAATAGGAGTGGAAACGTGGGTGGGGAACCCACTTGTGGGAAGCTAGATCAGGCTAAAGAATTTGAATGTTAAAAAAAAAAAAAGAATCTGAATGTTATCCTATGGGATGGGGTATCTACTTTGATTTTGAGGCGAGGTTGTGACATACTCAGATCTGTGTTGAAGAGAGAGATCTTGGCCGACAGTGTGGAGGCAGACCTGAAGGGAGGGGAAGCTGGAGGTTAAGGCACAACAGTAAGAGTCAAGGAAATACAAGGAGGCCATGAGGAAGGCAGGAGCTCTCATGTATGGATTATTGACAAGATAGAGAAAACAGTGTACTGATAACAAGACTGGAGAGGACTAAGTTCTGGAAATGCACTCTCTTAGGGCCTGTGGGGTGAGAGGCCATTGGGGGAGCCATTGGGCCAGCATCTCATACTCACCTCAGGCTCAGAGAGTGGGAGTTAAGTACACAAGGCAAGCTCTGTGGAGAACAGAGACATTCCGACCAGAATGAAAGAAGCAAAACTGACATTAGCCTGTGTCCCGTTACTAGACGACACTGCTGTCTGCTATAAATTCATATTTTTAAAATCCTTTAACTGTCTTATGAATAGCATTATTATACTATATAATAGCATATTAATAATATATATGACAATAGCATTATTATACTATAAGAACAAAATTATACTATCAAAAGCTCAATGCAGAGAGTTATTACTTAACAAGTGTTTAAAACACACTGCATTTTGCATAGATGTGTTTGGACACTTTAAAAAATTTTTAATACCAGGAACCTCAAAAAATATAATGAGCCTAAGCCTCTGAGATACTCTGATGGTAGTACAAAGTAAGCCTCCTTATCAGTAAAGCTTGTGGTTATCAAACCACCCAGCCATAGCTTTCTCTGGGAGAAATCTTGGACTCTGAGATACTTAACTATCTTTCCCAGGCCACTCCCAGCTCTGCTTTCCTGTCTAGCAATCCCCTGGGTCCCCCAACTCTGCTTCACATCCTAAACAATCCTCCTTCAGCACATCTCTCTCCAACCATTCTCAGTTGCTTCCAGTGCTGGCCATCTTTGAGCTGATTCTTGTGAATTCTCAGTGTCCATATATCTGTCTTTTTAAATAGGGATGCACATTTATATATGCATGTTAAGGCCTTCCCATAATTAGGAATTTTCACAAGTCATCAGAAAGATTCCCAGTTCAACAGCTCCAAAGGCCCCTTGACAGCAGACACACTAATGTTCATTGCTTTCTTTAATTACTTCCACCAGTCTGCTCTGTGGCCAATTCTCTCTCGAAACACAGCCCCATGACCTGGTTCTCCCCTGTTCTAAATGTCAGTTATTCGGCAAGGCCTGCAGAATTAATCAGATTCTCCAGCCAGACCTCATGGTCTTTCTTGAACACAACTACCATTCTAGTTCTGCTCTTCACTCGCCATCTTTTATCTTACATCACTGACTTAGATAAGACCTTAGAGAGGTCCAGTTTTAAGTCATAAATGCCTGACTCAAACCACCTTCAGCAACAACAACAAAATGATGATTTACTGGCACACAACAAAAACTGAGAACAAATCTGGGCAGGATTGGATCAAGTGCAGCCTAATCCTAAGGTTCAAAATACATTTGGGGGCTCTGCTCTGTCTCTATGATATTTATTGTCTTACTGGAGATAGACTACTTTGCCCTTAGCAAGGAAGGTTGGACTTGGGAAGCTCCAGGTTTATATATAACAAAAAAAAAGCTCTAGGTTTTTTTTGTTACGAGACAAAAATTTAATAAAAATTGGTAGATAATCCACAGGGCTCAAGAGTTATTACATGGGACTGTATTAGAAATTTAAAATAGGTGCTGAAATGTTACATAATATCATCATCTGATTCATCTTATTCCTTCAATGGTTCCTTAGCATATTTCTCTGCCTCTTCCTTTATATCTTTTGGAACAATTTCATGTCTTCTTTTAGATATTTCACCAACCCAGCTGAGATCTAGTTCAAAAGCTTTATCCTTAACTTCATCATGTACTATGTAAATTATTTTTGCAACTTCTTTAACAATATCACTGCAGGTCATTTCTTTCATCTGAAGTTTTTCTATTTCTGTCTTTGCAGCTTGCCTGGCTTTGCCAATGGCACAACCCCAATAACCATGTGAAACTCCTAATGGGCCAATCATGTAGAGCTGTGCACCATCATTCACACTGTAAGATCCTAACATGAAACTGCGGCCAAAAGGTCAAACAGCACTGTAGAGTGTATACGCAGCAGAATATTTGTAGAGGATAGAGAGCTTTCCCCCTCTCTAGTCTCCCTATAAGAAAGACCCAGAGTCTCTGAATAGTCTCACTTGGCATGTCATACCCAGCCTTGCCTCTGAGCATGAGTTTCTTGGTCTAAGAGGACCGGAACTGCAGTCAGCACAGTGAGTACGAGGAAGCTTCTGCAAAAAGCAATCTTTGACCACTGCAAACAGTGGCCCCCAGATGAAGCTACACATCAAGAATCACTTGAATTCTTTCCAACGGTATAGATTTCCTGTCCTATTGCTAACCTACCCACTTAAAATCTGTCCAGGCAAAGCTGATATCTACTGCCTCCTGGACCACGGCAGTGATCAGGTACTGCTCATGAGGCCTCCCTCTGCAAGGACTTTTCATCTCCCTCTTAGCCTACTTTTCAATTCCTACTCAAACTTTGAGGCCTGTCTCAAATCTCACACCCTGTATGAGGACCCTCCCAGATTCCCAAAAGTGACCAGGGAATAACAGTTTCTTTCTCTGACCTGGTCAAGAATGGCTTCAGGTGAGGTCTGGTTGGGGTCTTGAATGAGGATTAGGGTTTTGATGAGTGTGGGGAATGAGGAGAGGCCTTTTCCATCCAAATAAAAAGACATAAGCAAAAGCTACAGAGACTTTAAGATACAATGGTTATTTTGCACAGGATAGGTAAATAGGTGAAACAGAAGAGTCATTAGTGACGTCATAAAAGAAAGAGATTAATGGTCACTTCGGCAGCCAGATGGTGGGATGACTTGAAAGTCAAAGTAAGAATTTTTCATTTTTTTTCCGGAATGCCCGCGCATTTGAATATGTTGCTCTCTTTTCACTTGGGGTCGCCAAGTGCCCCTAGCACAGAGAGAGCCCCTGAACCAGCCTCTCCCGGCTACAACACGCCTGTGGGTCTACCCCAGTACAGTAATGTTTCCTGTGCTTGCCGTGTTGGGGGAAACATGGTGCAACACTGAACTAGGCAAAGTGGAACCGTTGAAATTCTGAAGACAGATTTAACATGACGAGAGCAATGTTTGAGAGAGAGCATTTCAAAATGAGTGCAGCTCGAATTCTAAATGAGTCTGTCAGTTTCCGCTTCATTCCTTTACTGACAACATCACTTTCTTCTGGCTCCAAACTGAAGCCAGAATAGAACTTACGGACTAATTAACGATTAAGAATGAGAGAGAAGAGGAAGATTGATTTGTTCACTCCAAGTGAATAGTTTTTCATCCCTCTCCCCTAAAAGTATAAGTCATTTTAAAGCAACATGACAGGGCAAAGGAAAAGCACAAGGAGAAAAGTGAGTTTTATGAATGGAAGACCATCCCATTTCAGACTGTTGAAGAGACATCACCTAGAGAGAAGATGCCATCTGTTCTCAGCATCTACATGGATTCTGGGGACAGCAGAGAAGGAAGGTACTGGAGAGAAAAAGCCAGTGTCTACAGCTTGTGGACCTGTGTTTGCATGCAGTGATGCCAGTATTTTATCTGGAATGCTATGAATTTCCAGAATACCACCTTTTTAAAGCCACATTCTGAATAGGTTCTGTTTTTTAAATTTTCCGTTTTATCTATCTCCTACATGAACAATAGAATGCTGTCTGCGATCTTATGAATTTAACTAATAAAATATATATATATATATATATATATATATATATATATATATATACACACACCCCTGGCATAAATGTCAGTGGATTTTCCAAGTGAATTTTTAGATTGGAACTAGTCGAAGTAAATTCTTTGCAACTTCATCAAGCTATTACATTGGTTCCTTCAAAAGACTTAGCCTGGCTCTAGAAAGTATGTGGTATCAATTACTTTTATAATCTTTGACTGGAAAATTATGTGTCAACCCTGGGTTTTTCTTGGACTGCATGAGTCTAAGTTCTTTTCCAGTTTTCAGAAAGTATTAAAGTCTGAGTATGAATATATAGGTCATAAGACTCAAGAGGTTTAAGAAACCAATTAATTCTGATTGTTAGCTGTGATAGCACAAAACCAAACCAAACAAAAACAAAACAAAAACAAAAACTATAACAGGTTCTGTTTTCCTCCAGTCTTAGATTATCATTAATTTAGCCCACCTTTTGGGTAAAGGAAAATTAATCAAAAATATTGGTAAGAGTGTAACAGGTAATTCTGGTAATGGAGTAAGAATATCTTATGGTACCACGTGCCAGGGTGTTCCTAGTATTCTTTTTTTTATTTGGGGAGGGGGAATAATAGATGAGCTACATTGCATACAAAAACATTCAGACTAAGTTCATAACTAAACATAATTTTATTATTAATAAAAAGAAAGGATAAAAAGAATTAGAGAAATATACAACTCAAGATACTAAAACACAATAAGACTACGACCTTGAAGAAAGAGGAACCAACAAATATTTTTAAAGCCAAAATTGTGAATTATTTGTGGAGCATAACAAATAGCATGGAGGACGTGGGGAGTTCGAGAGGAGAAGGGAGTTGGGGTAAATTGGAAGGGAAGGTGAATCATGAGAGACTATGGACTCTGAAAAACAATCTGAGGGGTTTGAAGTGGCGAGGGGGTGGGAGGTTGGGGTCAAGTGGTGGGTATTATAGAGGGCATGGATTGCATGGAGCACTGGGTGTGGTGAAAAAATAATGAATACTGTTATGCTGAAAATAAATTAATTTTTAAAAATAGAAGAAAGATTTAGATAATTTATCCTATACACACATAGACATACACATATAAATAACGTAAAGAAACTAGACATCTATCAAGTTAAATCAAGGAAAAGAAAATATATAAACAATATTAAAATGAGAAAGTAGCTAGAATAAACAAGAGAATGTTAATGTGAAACTGTCATGTTCCAATGTATGGTAATAGATTGGAAAATTTCTATTAGATGGCTGACTTCGGAAAAACATAAAAGACCAAAATTTGCTGGAGCAGTAGAAATTTTGAGTACCTCAAAAAATGAGGAGGAAGCTAATAAATATATTTTAAAAATTATTTCCAAGAATGTCTCCAAACCTAGATAGTTTGCCAGGGACTTCTTTTAAAAAAGGAAGAGATAATTACAGTGTTATATAAATTATTTCTATTTTTTTATTAAAATAAGGTACCATTAAAACTAAAGTTTTCATTTTTTTTTTAATTTTTTATTTTTGATAAACATATATTTTTATCCCCAGGGGTACAGGTCTGTGAATCAACAGGTTTACACACTTCACAGCACTCACCAAATCACATACCCTCCCCAATGTCCATAATCCCACCCCCTTCTCCCAAACCCCCTCCCCCCGGCAACCCTCAGTTTGTTTTGTGAGATTAAGAGTCACTTATGGTTTGTCTCCCTCCCAATCCCATCTTGTTTCATTTATTCTTCTTCTACCCACTTAAGCCTCCATGTTGTATCACCACTTCCTCATATCAGGGAGATCATATGATAGTTGTCTTTCTCTGCTTGACTTATTTCGCTAAGCATGATACGCTCTAGTTCCATCCACGTTGTTGCAAATGGCAAGATTTCATTTCTTTTGATGGCTGCATAGTATTCCATTGTGTATATATACCACATCTTCTTGATCCATTCATCTGTTGATGGACATCTAGGTTCTTTCCATAGTTTGGCTATTGTGGACATTGCTGCTACACAGATGCGAAAATACTCAACAAAATACTAGCCAATAGGATTCAACAGTACATTAAAAGGATTATTCACCACGACCAAGTGGGATTTATTCCAGGGCTGCAAGGTTGGTTCAACATCCGCAAATCAGTCAATGTGATACAACACATCAATAAAAGAAAGAACAAGAACCATATGATACTCTCAATAGATGCTGAAAAAGCATTTGACAAAGTACAACATCCCTTCCTGATCAAAACTCTTCAAAGTGTAGGGATAGAGGGCACATACCTCAATATCATCAAAGCCATCTATGAAAAACCCACTGCAAATATCATTCTCAATGGAGAAAAACTGAAAGCTTTTCCGCTAAGGTCAGGAACACGGCAGGGATGTCCATTATCACCACTGCTATTCAACATCGTACTAGAGGTCCTAACCTCAGCAATCAGACAACAAAAGGAAATTAAAGGCATCCAAATCGGCAAAGAAGAAGTCAAATTATCACTCTTCGCAGATGATATGATACTATATGTGGAAAACCCAAAAGACTCCACTCCAAAACTGCTAGAACTTATACAGGAATTTAGTAAAGTGTCAGGATATAAAATCAATGCACAGAAATCAGTTGCATTTCTCTACACCAACAGCAAGACAGAAGAAAGAGATATTAAGGAGTCAATCCCATTTACAATTGCATCCAAAACCATAAGATACCTAGGAATAAACCTAACCAAAGAGACACAGAATCTATACTCAGAAAACTATAAAGTACTCATGAAAGAAATTGAGGAAGACACAAAGAAATGGAAAAATGTTCCATGCTCCTGGATTGGAAGAATAAATATTGTGAAAATGTCTATGCTACCTAAAGCAATCTACACATTTAATGCAATTCCTATCAAAGTACCATCCATCTTTTTCAAAGAAATGGAACAAATAATTCTAAAATTTATATGGAACCAGAAAAGACCTCGAATAGCCAAAGGGATATTGAAAAAGAAAGCCAACGTTGGTGGCATCACAATTCCGGACTTCAGGCTCTATTACAAAGCTGTCATCATCAAGACAGCATGGTACTAAAGTTTTCATTTTAATATGCATAACTCTAATTCAAAAACTTAGAAAAGTAGCTCCAAACAAAACTATCAATTTCAATCATCAATAAAGATAAAAAATCCTAATGGATGTACGAGTGACCCAGATTGAGCAAGGCATTGAAAGAATGGTCCACCACAGGCTAGGCTATTTGAGGGGCACAGTAATGACAGTCCAGGAATTTGAGCCCCTGAATTAGAATGCCTGCCCACTTACAAGGTGTGTTACTCAAGTAGAGTACTTGACTCTGCATTTCAGATTCCTCGTCTCTATAGTGCAATTAATAAGAGGAAGACCTACCTCTCAGGGATTTTGACAGGATTAAGGAAGGTAACACAACGGCAACCACTCATCACAGCTTCTGGCCCATAATAAGCATTAAGGAGATGATGCCAGGTGATTTCTAGCACCATAATGATGGCATTACGATGCCAGAAATGCAAAGACCATATCATATTAGGAAATCTCTGAATATGAAGCACATCAACAATGAGTCAAAAAATTTTAAGAGTGTGTTTAAAAGAAAAAATACTTGATAAAAATCAATAAGTATCCTTGGTTATTTGTTAATCATTTAAAAACCTCATTCACATAATGAAAATACTTACCCTCTCAGGAAACATTTCATTTAACAGCTAGAGAGTTGGACAGAAGATTTGATTTAGCATAAGATATTATGTAGTATCTTATAAATTATGAAACATACAGAAGAAGAGATATAATTATTGAAAAAGAAGAGAAATATGTTTTTTTTGCACAAGTGCATGTTATCTCCTAGGGGATGGGAGGATGGTTGAGAGAGGAACAAAGGAAGTGGGTTGAGATACATTTAGAAGGAAAATGATGAGAATAAAATGAACCTGCAAAATGGAAAAATTTCCAGAATGCACAAAGTAACGACCTAGAAAAGAGGACATGCAAAAAAGGAAGACACCGCTCACCTCTGGAAAGAGTAAATCGAACACATCCTAATAACCCTGGCAAGAAATAGGCTGCCCCTTTATTAAAACATACAAATATGCCAACTAATTAAAATCACAAAACAAATTAGAGATAAATGGATAAATTGGGATAAATGGAGAAACATACCATTTTCCTAGAGGAGAAAACTGAGTATTTTAAAAAGATTTGTGTTTCCAAATTAACTTACATTCCAGTAAAATCATAATCCAATTTTGGAGAGAACTGAACACAATGATTTTCATGTTTAATTAGAATAATAAACAGAAATAAATGGGCTTTTCCTTTTTTCTGTTAAACAAGGAATAGTGAAGAAAGAACAACAGATATTGTGACACGTAGATCTACGTTAATTAAATGGGTTACTAATAACAGAGAAGAACAATACAGATCAATGAAATACCTTAGAACCAAACCCTTATTCTTTCAGAAATATTGATAATTGATTAAAGAAACATCAAAAATCAATGGAAGGAGTAATTAATTATTCCAGAAATAATGCTGAAAACTTTGTTAGCCATTTAGAAAAAGAATTTTTAGTCCTTAGAGCAAATCTTTTTTTTTTTTTCTAATCCCACACTGATTTAAAATTAAAGGCAAAATATTGAACAACAAAATGGTGTTTATCTTCTCAGTAGACGGGGACCAAAGCACTAACATAATGAAAAAGCAATAAAAGAAGTTAGCTCAAAATGGAATGTTTGGTACAATTACATACATAAAATTTAAAACTTATCTACATCAAACTAAAAATTTAAAAGTAAACAATAAACTGAAAAAGTACTTAAAACAAATATAAGACGTTCAATATCCTAACTATATAAAGAGCTCCCAGAAATCAATATATAGCACTATAAACTTATCTAAAAGCAAATGAATGGGAAACATTAACAGGCAAGCAGGAAATGCATCAACATAGGGAAATCTAGATTACTAATAAGCATGCAAAAAATATTTTAACGGTAACCAAAAAAATGAATAAAATAAAGCATATTCACCTATACATTAACAAAGATTTTTAAAAGATTAAAATAAGTTCTGGTAAAGATTTGGAGAATCATTCTTACATACAGTAGGCAGACATATGAATTGCTATCCAGCTTTCTGGATAGCAGTTTGGCAATATGCATCAAGAAGTAATAAAAATATTTATATCCTTCAATCAATTTTCCACTGTTGGGAATCTCTTTCAAGGGATTAACCAGAGAGGCAGGCAGACTTTTATTCATGAGTTTTCACTGCAGCATTGTCCATAGCAGGGAAAAAAAACTCCCTGAATTTCTAATAGAGAGATGGTTATGTAAATCACAGTGGAGCATATTATAGAATATTACTCAGGCATAAAAATGTTTTTGAAGAGTATTTGATGGCATAGTCAAAAGCATTCAGCATGCTCTCAGTTATGCTAAGGAAACGGAGTTATGAATAGAAAAATATATTGTACAAAAATACTGCACAATGTTATTAGAGGTTATTACTCGAATGTGGGATGGTGATCAATTTTATTTTGTTTCCTAATATTTTCCACTATATCTACAATGAGCTTACTCTGCACTTACTCGGTGCTTACAAAAAATAGGAAACCTTCCTTTAAAAGGGGAACTTGTATAACCCTCCTGCAGTGATATGAGATTTTTGCTTGTTTGCTTGTTTAATCAGAAAAGTCCTTTTAAGTAATACTCACCCACGACCTCGGCAATCATGAAAACAAAGCATATTCCTGAAGCAGCACAGAGTTTCCACTTGGCGTAGACTTGCTTGTTTGCTCTGTTCTCTGTGGCCTTGGTGTTGTTGTGGCAGTGATAGATGGTTCCTGACTCCAGCTCCTCTGGCTTCTCTCCAGGACATTGATCTTTATTCAAGGCTTTCTGCTGGAGTTCCACACTGTGGATGAGTTTGACCAAAGCAAGAAGTGAGCATGGTTGCAAACAAATACGTCACTGTCAGCCCTGCCCATTCTCAGAACTGAGATTGGGACATCTGCTAACTAGTTGGGAAGTTGCTGTTCACAGCTCCTTCCACAAGAAATATCCAGTGTAAGGAACAAGTAAGAAATTTCCTTCAAATTCTCAACTACTAAAGGTTTTGCTTTTATTCACCCAAGGTCTTATACCAGCAGTGACTAAGAAATGTCAGAGGAACAGGTGAAGGGAAGCAGATACACTTTGATGCATTTCCTTCCAAATTACTGGGCTTTGAAAAGATTTTGGATCCTGTGTTACAAATTAAAAAGGGGGGAGTGGGCAGGGCAATATTGGCTATGTGCATGGAAGCCAGGTTGATGATTCAAATACTCACTATTAAATGCCAAAATTCTCCCATTCTCCACAACAATAGTGTTAATAGATCATTTTCTCCTTCTCCTGCTGAATCCATGTGGACTCTCAGAAACCATCTTAACACAGCTTTGCAGACGATCTCTCTCAATCTATCAAATCTGTATTGGGAGTTGAACTTACTTATACTTCCTAAAGCAGGCAGCACCTGTCAGTTCTTCTCAAATATAAAGCATTATTTGGAACCATATATAGAACTCTAGAATTTCGTAGATGGAAAGATTACATAGATAACATTAAGTCCAAATCACAGTGGAGCATATTATAGAATATTATATAGTTTTTTACCTGAAGTGATCAAAGTTCAGAGAGGTTAAGTAATTGCCTGAGGCCAAATAATCAAGAAACAGCAGAACTGGGATTCTAAGTCTAGTGTTTTTTCCACTGGGTTCCACCCTGCCTCCCTACCTGAATTTCAGGACACCTGAAACCAACCTTTACTGATGCCAGTATCAATGTCCATGGATCTTGAGCTGATCAGACTTTCATTTCCTTAATAAACTTATTAGAAGAGATTAATAAGATTCTTAGAATTAAGAAATTAGATTTCATGACTTTGAAAGGTATAAAAAGAAAAATAAATTCACCTCCACTTGGAGAGCTCATTTGTCTTATCGCCATCTGGAATTAAAGCTCTGAAGGTTTTGGCTTAGATAATGATAATTATTATGACTCTAATTATCATTATATTTGGTTTTTCCTGAATAAACTAACGTATACATTCATTACAGAAAAGCAACAAAGCAATGGGAAAATCACTGGTAACCTTACCTCCAAAAGATAATTATTACTGATATTTTTTTGCTTAGCTTTGTAATATAAAAAACACTTTTTAAAAACATAATCAGAATGTGTAATTAACATGTTTTTGGTTAAAAGTACTGAAAACAAAGTTCATGCTATTCAATGGGAATTATTGGTTCTGCAACTGAAAACATCGAGATGTATCAGTCTTTAGCCTGATTTAGGAATCCACATGCATCGTTCTGCATTCTCAAGTATACTTTAACCGCAGGCTGGTTTTCCCCATGGTTGTGAAATGGCTGCCCCGGGTAATCAGAATTGTGCACCTGCCTTGTCTTATACAAGCAGAGAGAGTGTCCATTCCCAATACCTAAGCAAGAGTCCTGGGTTGCATGCTGATTTGGCCAAATGAGAACCAACCTTTATAGCCAGAGGAATGTGGATGGACTCATTGGCTTAGACCTTGTTATAATCAGATTGGCTAAACCCTATCATGATGACTCCTGGAGCTGAGATTGGGGTAGATGCTACCCAAATCATACGACTGCAACTCAGTGGGGACAGGCTGAAATGGGTTATGGATGAAATGACAGTGTCACCCTAGGATCCTACTGAAGATACAGCTTTGGAACATGATTCTTAGCTAAATGTGTTGTTGCCATTTTCTCAATTTATTAAATACTCTACACTATTATTTCTAACATATAGAGAGCACTGTATCTAATAGAAATATGTCATACATAATGAACTGATTTCCTCTTATTAAACACTTCATTCTTTCCAAGTTGTTTGCTCATATAGGTGGGGCTGTTGATCTTTATGGTTAATCTTTACTCAGTATATTATTATCTTCTCAAAATGTAACTGTAAAAGGGGAATTATTTGGTCAACAGGTATCTCTATTTTTAAGGATTTTTGTATATATCACCAAATTGACTTTGGAATGTTTGTACTGATAATGTTAATAGCACTAAGGATTTTGAACATTCTAACAGTTGCAAATAATCTCCTTTGCTGGAATAGGAACCATTTGGCAAAAAGCACCTAGACTATTTGTATCTATACATTCTTGCCTTTGCAATGTGATACATACCCTGATAATAACAAATACATCATGTAGCAGTATGGGTCATGAATGACCATCAACTCAGAGGAGCCTGAGAACCAAAAAGAAAGCATGATAGAGGTTTCCTCTTCCTTCATGCTGAGAAGGCAACATGAGCAAGTCAGGGTCACTGATTGTTCCGACAGTATTCATACGACCACTGATTTGCTGATGTCATGTGAAGCTTTGCTTTATTTATATTTTTCATGAATCTTGTGGCCAGAGAAAACCAGGTGATAAGTAAGGAGGAGAAAGAGCTTATTCTGGAGCAGTGCAGAAGTCAGACCAAGGCAGGAATCCTACTAAGGGTACAGACTCAGGGCAATGCCACAGGAAGAAAAAGCAAGAAACCTGGCCAATTTTTTCCCTTTAAATACTGTTTTTTTGTCCTAGGCTCTAATATTAACTTACTTTGAGCTGAGATTGCTCCTTGAAATACTAAACAAGAGATCCAAAGGTGGGATTCAGAGTCTCCAAAAATTGGATCCTGTAGGATTTTTTTATACCAGTTGATGTCATCTGCAAATAGTATTAATTTTTATTTCTTCCTTTCCAATCTGGATGCTTTTTATTTTTATTTTTATTTTTATCTTACCTGTTTTCCCTGGCTAGAACACACAATAAAATGGGCATCCTGTCTTGTTCCTGATGTTAAGGGAAAGCTTTCAGATCTTTACTACTAAGTTTTTTTTTTTGATGGCCTCTCTTTATTCCTGTTCTTTTTTTTTTATAAACATATATTTTTATCCCCTGGGGTACAGGTCTGTGAATCACCAGGTTTACACACTTCACAGCACTCACCAAAGCA
>NC_081559.1:175401872-175492700 GCF_022355385.1 Mustela nigripes | reverse complement strand
AAAAAAAAAACTGCTGGTTGAGAAAATTAAAAAATGAATACTGTTATGCTGAAAATAAATAAAAATAAATTTTAAAAAATTTAAAAAAAAAACAAAAAAAAAAACAAAAAAAAAAAACATTATAGATTCCTGGGGGCAAGTTCTGAAGATTCTGCTCAATGCATCAGTGGTGTAGCCCAGAGTCACATATTTTTTTAAAAGCCTCCCAAATGTTTACAATGGACATCCAGATTTGAGAACAACTATCTCCGTAAGGAGTCTCAAATTCAAATTCTTACAGGGGCCCAGGCAAATCAGGTTAAAAATAAAAGCTTTTGAGGTCTATATTTCATTGTCCCACTTTTGAGATAGAAGTGAATTTAAGAATTGTTTCCTTTTCCTCTTTTAATTCCGCCATAAGAAAACAGGCCAATGAGAATAATAACTGAAATTCAACTTAATGCTTGAAACTCAAGCATTAAGCATCAAGTTGAAACTCAACTTAATGGTGGTAACAGCAGCAAACTGGAAAATTTACACTCTATCTAGGAAGAGCACCAATACTCAGTCTAGATACTTACTGCTTTGCAGTAATGCATGCCTATATAACCAGACCTCTAGAATCTGAATTTTGATGTGAATTTGCAATGTTGTCATTGTTGGAAACTCATGTGAATTATTTTTTAAAGATTTTATTTATTTATTTGTGTGTGTGAGAGAGCACAAGTGGGGGGCGTGTCAGGCAGAGGGAGAAGCAGGCTCCCTGCTGAGCCCAGAGCCTGACTTAGGATTCGATCTCAGGACCTTGGGATCATGACCTCAGCCTAAGGCAGGTGCTTAACCAACTGAGCCACCCAGTCATCCCCATGTGAATTATTTTTAAACATTTTTGTAAGAAACAAAACCTATGTGTGGGAATTCAAAGAGCCAACAAGCCACAAGCTGGAGATACCTTATCTAGCTTTCCACATTTACCTCTTCCTAAAGCAGGAAGTACAGGGCAGTGGAGCCATCATTAGCCCTGGAAGTAGCAGTCCTAGGTTAGCTCCCTGTTCTAGCACTGTGCAGAGTCAGTCTTAAACCTTTCTGAGCTCAGATATCTCATCTATCAAATTAGAGCAAGAAAACTTGAGGTACACAATTGCTCTGAGGATAAATGAAATTACAAACTATAAAACGTTAGTTCGCATTACTATAGTTAAAACCAAAAACAGTTGCATGCAGTAAACTGTTCTCAGGTAACAGACTGAAAAGTTTTGTCTGAGGGTTGATCTTAGAAAAAGTTCTGTATCAGACACGTCTGTGTCCCCAAAATGACAAGATCAGAGACTTCAGCTTGGCGCAGCCTTTGCCTTTGGCCCGATTTGGTTTCCATCCACTCTTTGTCAAGTGGTGAAAGCTGATGGCTTGTGTCAGCAGGAGGCTGCAAGGCTGGGATGCTGAATTCCTCCTGTCTCCTGGCATCCTCCCCAGCCGCGGCTGGAGGGAATGTGGACAGAGAAGGAGGAGAATATTGGGAGGGCAGAGGCAGACTGAGAAGCAAGTGCAAGGCTACAGGACCTGTGGCCTGCATATAATGAATTCGAAGAGAGAGGATGGAATTGGTGCCGATTAAAAGAGAGGAGGCTCCGAGCCTAGAATGTCGGATTTAAAGCTATTCCCCCGACGTGGAAAGTCATCTTGGCACCAGCTCATGAGGAAAGAGGAGAGGCAAATCTGTCATCAGCTAAGCCTTGCAGAAAAAGGCCCCCAAACCTAGTAAGCTTCTGGGGGAAGCTGTCAAGTCAGACTGATCAACTGCCGGGCGCCTGCAGTTTATTGAGCCTGAAACGAGTGTAGAAGGTCAGATTCTCTGAATTAAGTTACATTCTCAAGTCTTCCAGCTGGGGAAGAGCTGGAAATGAAAAGCTAGGACCTGCCTTACTGATAGCTCATCTCTTCTAGAGGTGACTTCAGCCAGTAATTACATGAAGTTTAACTAAAACAGAAGCTCTGGACCTATTTTATGCCATAAACACCTTTAACTGGGTGTTGAAGATTAACAGATGACTTGTCAGATAATGTTTGTAAATGCTCCAGGTGAAATACAGGAGTACATTGAAATAGACAACTACATTGAAACAGAAAGTAATCCAAGTATTAAAGATGTTTGTGAAATAGTAATAATAGTGCTTCTTTATTAATGAATTAAATAGCTAGCTCTAGGGGCACCTGGGTGGCTCAGTGGGTTAAGCCTCAGCCTTCGGCTCAGGTCATGATCCCAGGGTCCTAGGATAGAGTCCCACATCTGGCTCTCTGCTCTACAGGGAGCCTGCTTCCTCCTCTCTCTCACTCTCTCTCTCTCTGCCTACTTGTGATCTCTCTTTGTCAAATAAGTAAATAAAATTTTTTTAAAAAATAGCTAGGTCTAGTAATAAGTACCAAAACATCCATAATTAAAGTAGTGATGGGTAGTAATGAGGATCAACAGTATACTGAGATACCTACAGCATACAAAGGCAACTAACAGTGCTCTGCAGAATGAGCCATCAAAAAGATAGATACATAATGTCAAAGGTGACAGAAAGAGGGCAATTACCTGACAGCTAGGTAGAGGAGGGGAGAGTGAGGGAGTGAGTAGGAATTCCTGAGGGGAAGTGGGGAAATGCAATCAGCTTTGGAGACTCAGTGTAGCAAGTGTTGGTGTTGGTGTTCATATGTAAGGATGTTTATAACCAAAGGTTTCAGAAAGTTAAGTTGAGACCTGATTGGGAAGTTCAGAATTCGTTCTTCATCCTTGAGGAAACAGGAATCCATGGAAAGTATTCAGAGGCATAATATGATCCAATGTATATGTTAGTAAAGTAACTGAAAGCTATGTGGATTGCTTGGAAGAGAGGTTAGCGACAGAGTAGACAGATCATCAAGGACACCCTGCCCTGCCTTAGAGATCCTGCTATAAAGGCCCAGCAAGGGAGGAAGTGGGACCGAACTCGGGAGGCTGTAAAGGATGAAGAAGAAGAAATAGAATCTTGTAAAGATTTAGATATAGATTTGAGGGGTAAGAGGAAATAAGATGTGAAAATAACTTCAGGTTTCCAATGGGTGCCATTAAGATAAATGGAGGGAGTACAGAGATCAAATTAGGCAGGTTAGAAAGAGGCTGACTTCTAAGTGCCTACAGGTAATCTAGGAACAACTGTATATTCAGTAACTAGAAATATATGAACTATACAAGAAATATTGATGAGTGGTACTGAAGATCAACAGTGTATCAACTGGGTATCAACCGTATTATTATAGGAAAATGTGTGTGGTTCTCTTACTGATAAAATCATAGGTATTGTTGATACTCCTGCAGTTTTCTGCCTACATGTATACTAGAAGGAAATTCTGTATTTCAATTAGAAGTTAGTAAAGATGTCGGGACGCCTGGGTGGCTCAATTGGTTAAGCAGCTGCCTTCGGCTCAGGTCATGATCCCAGCGTCCTGGAATTGAGTCCCGCATCAGGCTCCTTGCTCAGCAAGGAGCCTGCTTCTCCCTCAGCCTCTGCCTGCCATTCTGTCTGCCTGTGCTTGCTCTCTCTCCCTCTCTCTCTGATAAATAAATAAAATCTTAAAAAAAAAAAAGTTAGTAAAGATGTATTCTTTTTACCTTCCAAGTTCAGAGACCACTTGGAGGGGAAAGCTCAAGTTAAAACCCCTATTTATAAGTTAATAGAAACATTCAATGGACACCTCCCCACCCCCACCGCTTCCCCTCCTTCAGCAGAAAGGCAAATGAATGCAACTTTTTTTTTTTTAAAGATTTTATTTATTTATTTGACAGACAGAGATCACAAGTAGGTAGAGAGGCAGGCAGAGAGAGAGAGGGAAGCAGGCTCCCTGCTAAGCAGAGACCCCCTCCAATGTGGGGCTCGATCCCAGAACCCTGAGATCATGACCTGAGCTGAAAGCAGAGGCCCAACCCACTGAGCCAGCAGGCGCCCCAAGATTTTATTTATTTATTTGACAGACAGAGGTCACAAGTAGGCAGAGAGGCAGGCAGAGAGAGAGGAGGAAGCAGGCTCCCTGCTGAGCAGAGAGCCCGATGTGGGGCTCAATCCCAGAACCCTGAGATCATGACCTGAGCCGAAGGCAGAGGCTTTAACCCACCGAGCCACCCAGGCGCCCCTGAATTTAACTCTTTAAGTCCTTTACTTTGGAAAACTACAAATTTTTGTCAACAATTGGTTAAAATATTTTTCAAGAGGGTAGATCTCATCTAAATATATAAAATGTATTTATTTTCTACAACTAAATTTCAAATTCAAGACTATACAACCAAGCTGGTACAAAATCTTATGTCAGTCATTCTTGGTCATTCTCCTATTCAAGCAGCTTTGGGAATTTGTCATAACATTTCAGTCTGAAATCACCCAGGAGAAGACCTGTCTACCCAGTCTACCCATATGATATCTGTTGTCCCTCTCTGAGGGCTCCTTCACGGTCAGTGGTATTCTGTTGATTGAGACACAGGAATTTTCCTTTACACCTCCCTAAGTTCTTTCTTCTGAAAGGTATCACAGAGCTATTTCTCTCTAGAACCTTCCACCTCTCTGTGATTCTTCCGCCACATATTTTATCTAAAGCCATAAACCAAAGGACAGGAATATGGGGGAAAGGGAAAAAAGGAACTACAATAAGAAAGTTAATATTTAAAAATATTATCCACTTACATATTTCTGAAATTACACTTTGGAATCAATTTCAGAAAAAGAAATGGAAGCATTTGATGTAAACAAACAAAAATCTCCTAACTACACAGAAACTTTATGATTTAATCAACATTATCATTACTCAATGCATTGTCCCACCTCATTCACTAGATTTTATCTCAAGTAATTTTAAGCTATTGACAAAAAATCCAATCCCAACAGGCAACAAATTGAGGCACTGAGGATATTAAAAAACATGCCACAGAAAGGACTTTCCAAATATGACTCGAAATCCAAATACAATAACAGAAAATATTGATAAATTTGCATAAAAAATTAAAGTGATAGACATAATAAAAAGCACCATAAGCAAAGTAAAAATATAAGATGCTGGAAAAAGGTTTATGAAGAAGGGGGTTAATCTCCATAATCTCTGAAGAGCTTCTAGAAATGAAGAAGGAAAAGACCAATATCCCAATGAGGGAAAAAGATGAAATAGAAAAATATTCATAAAAGCAAAAGAAATGCAATTGACACTAAATAGAATACAGAATTCTCCATCCTACATAAGAAGAAGAAGAAGAAAAAAAAAAAAAAAAAAACACTAACAAATTAAATTAGAGCCTCACTGAGAAATGCCCCCTTCTGGCCACTGTAGAGCATAGGCATTGGGTTTATCCTCCTGCATGATATTTAAAAACCATTAAAATTTTATGATACAACAATTTTCAAACTTTGAACGTGTGCCAGCTCCAGACAGTGGTCCCTGAGAGAATGGAAACAAACGAGTTGAGCCATCTGATTGTCCAGGCTTACTGTTTGATTGAGAAGATGGAGCCGGTAGTCCTAGAAAGTCAAGATGATTAAATTTCACAATGCCACCTGTGAGAAAGGACCCACACAAAGAACTTCTGCATTTCTACAGATGGTAGAATGCTAGTCTTCAGCTGGATGCTAATCAGTAAATGCATGTGAACGAACTACCTGAGACCATGGAAATATGCACAAGAAAGCAGCAGGGTGTCCATACCAAGGATGAGAATAGCTGTGTTCCATTAACCAGAGTGGTAAGCTCTGTAATGAAGGGAGACTGGATAGAGACTTCAGAAAATTATTGCCTCTGCAGTGGGAAAGTTATTCTGACACCAAAGACTGTTTTGGATAAGCCTAATACAGTTTAAAAGCAAGACTTAAAAGGAACAAACTATTTGCAAGGAACATAACTGCCTCCCACTGAAAAAAGTTCACCAATATAAGAACACAAAAATATGCAGGATCCAACAACATAAAACTCACGGTGTCTGGGAGCCAACCCCCACAAGCATGCATCAGAGGAAGAAAATGCAAAACATAATGCATCCTAAATTACAAAGAATATAGAATTAGTGGACAATATCATTAAAAACTATTATAACTATGTTCCATACATTGAAGATAGTAGATTGAACATGTTAAGTGAAGACATGTAAGATTTTTTTTTTAATTTTCTAGAAGAGAAAATATAATTAGGGTAACGAAAAAATTCACGAGGTAAGATTAACAGATTATTAAACATTATGAAAGTAAAGATTAGTGGATTTGAAGGTGGTAAAGAAACTACCCCAAGTGAGAGAAAAAAGACTGGGAAAAAAACTGAACAGAGCATCAGTGCACTGAAGGAAATTTAAGTAGCCTAAGATAAACAGTTCCTGAAAAAGAGAAGGAAGCAGAAAAATGTTTGAGAAAATAATGGTCCCCAATTTCCCAAATTTTATAAAACCATAAAGATTTCAACAAGCCCCAAATATAAGAAACATGAATCCTAGCGATGCCTGGGTGGCTCAGTGGGTTAAAGCCTCTGCCTTTGACTCAGGTCATGATCCCAGGGTCTTGGGATAGAGCCCCCCATTGGACTCTCTGCTCTGCGGAAAGCCTGCTTCCCCCCTCCCTCTGCCTGCCTCTCTGCCTACTTGTGATCTCTCTGTCAAATAAATAAACAAAATCTTAAAAAAAAAAAAAAAAGAAACATGAATCCTACACCAAGGTATATCATAGGCAAGTATTTAAATCCACAGATAAAGAGAAAAATCTTAAATATAGCCAAAGAATAAAGACATAGTATGTAAAAAGGAATCAAGATAAAAGTAACGGAGAATTTTCATCAGAAACACAGCAAGCCAAAATTCTTTGCTGCCTATAAGAAACCCACTTTCACTATAAGGAAAGAAATGGATTAAAGAATGGGAAAAGCTATAACATGCAAATACTAATCAAAAGAAAACTGGAGTGACTGTATTAATAGCTGACAAATTAGACTGAAGGGCAAAAAATATTACCAGGGTCATTTCATAAGGATACAGATGTCAATTTGTCAAAAGGATATAGAATTCTAAATATTTATGCATGTAACAACAGAGCTTCAGAATACAAGAAGTAGGGGCACTTGAATGGCTCAACAGGTGAAGCATCTCACTCTTGGTTTCAGCTCAGGTGGTGATACGAGGGTGGTGAGATCCAGCTCCAGGAGTCAGGCTCTGCCTTCAGCGAGAGGGTCTGCTACCCTTCTCCCTCTGCATCTATCTGGTCCTCCCCCTGCTTCTGTGTGCTCTCTCCCTTTCTCTCTCTCTTTCAACAATAAATAAATAAATATTTAAAATAAATATTTTATTTTTATTTTTTAAAAAGATTTTATTTATTTGTCTGAGAGAGAGAGAGAGCAAGCACAAGCAGGGAGAAAAGCAGGCAGAGGCAGAAGCAGGTTCCCTGCTGAGCAAGAAGCCTGTGTGGGACTCGATCTCAGGTCCCCAGGACAATGACCCGAGCCAAAGGCAGACACCTAACTGACTGAGCCACCCAGGCATCCCTCAAATAAATTTTTTAAAAAGGAATACAAGAAGTAAATCTAATAGAGCTCAAACAAAAATAGAAAAATCCACAGCGATAGCTGAAAACGTCATCATCTTTTTCATAAAAACTGTGAGAACAAGTAGACAAACAATCAGTAAGGATATGAAAGATTTGAACAAAGACAATCAGTTAACCTGACCTAAATAATATTTACAGAATTCCCAGTCAATAATATCAGAACACACATTCCTTCCAAATGTACGTAAAACATTTATCAAGAAAGACCCTATTCTGGGTCACAAATTAAGATTTGAAAAATTTGACGGGATTTTAAACACAGTATAGCCTCTGCTCACAATAGAATTGTTAGAAATCAAGAGAAAATGTGATGAATACCTGCAAATCTTTTTTTTTTTTAAAGATTTTATTTATTTATTTGACAGACAGAAATCACAAGTAGGCAGAAAAGCAGGCAGAGAGAGAGAAGGGGAAACAGGCTCGTGCTGAGCAGAGAGCCCTATGTGGGGCTCGATCCCAGGATCCTGAGACCATGACCTGAGCCGAAGGCAGAGACTTAATCCACTGAGCCACCCAGGCGCCCCACCTGCAAATCTTTTTGATAATCCATGGGTCAAAGAAGAAATCAAAAGTAAAATAGAAATTATTTTTGACTGGTAAAAATGAAAACACATATGAAAGTTCGTGGGATCCAATTGCATAAATACATAGAAAGAAGTTTACAGGACTGAAGAATAAGGGTCTGAAATCAATGACCTAAGTTCTCACCTTAAATTAGGAACAGGACATCTGGGTGGCTCAGTGGGTTAAGTCCCTGCCTTCGGCTCAGATAATGATCCCAGGGTCCTAGGACTGACCCCCCACACTGGGCTCCCTGCTCAGCAGTGATCCTGCTTCCCCCTCTTACTCTCTGCCTGCCTTTCTGCCTACTTGTGATCTCTGTCTGTCAAATAAATAAATAAAATCTTAAAAGAAATTAGAAACAGGGCGCCTGGGTGGCTCAGTGGGTTAAGCCGCTGCCTTCGGCTCAGGTCATGATCTCAGGGTCCTGGGATCGAGTCCCGCATCCGGCTCTCTGCTCAGCAGGGAGCCTGCTTCCCTCTCTCTCTCTCTGCCTGCCTCTCCATCTACTTGTGATTTCTCTCTGTCAAATAAATAAATAAAATCTTAAAAAAAAAAAAGAAATTAGAAACAGAAGAGGGAATGAAAGCCAAGTTCAGAATAAAAAAGGAAGTTATAAACATAAAAGTGCAAAATGATCAAATAAACAAGAGACAAATAGGGAAAAGCATTAACAAACAAGAAAACTGCAGGTCAACGGCTCTCATAAACGTAGATGTAAAAATTCTCAACAAAATTTTAGCAAATGGAGTCTAGCAACATATAAAAAGTACCATAAACAATCAGTAAGTAGAGTGTATCCCAGAAACTTAGGGCTGTTTTAGTATTTGAAAATCAATCAGAATCATTCACCATTTTAACAGACTCTGCATGATTATTTCAATAGATGCATAAAGAGCATTTATTTGGCAAAATCCAAAATGCACTGATACAAATTCTCACCTAACTAGATACAGAGGGGAACTTCCTGGATCTAATAAAGGGCATTTAGAAAAAAACCACAGATACACTCACAGGTGACCGCTCCATTAAAAAGTCCTAAGAAATATATTTTTAAATGCTTTA
Organism: Mustela nigripes; assembly: GCF_022355385.1. Taxonomy (NCBI): domain Eukaryota; kingdom Metazoa; phylum Chordata; class Mammalia; order Carnivora; family Mustelidae; genus Mustela; species Mustela nigripes. Next base: position 175,483,515 of record NC_081559.1, on the reverse strand, counting down.
ATAAAGTTGTAAGATATAAGGGCAATACACAAAAATCACTTGCATTTCTATATATATATAGAATTTGTACTATAAATTTAGGATAAATAAATATAGAATAAATAAATATAGAATTTATTTTACACTACATAGTATTTCTATATACTCTATACCGTATTTCTATATACTATTTCTATATGCTAGCAAGCAGTGGGGAGGAACACAGGGAGAGGGACAAGTGAACTCTATGCTGAGCTCAGATCTTGACACGGGGCTCAACCCCACAATCCTGAGATCATGATCTGAGCCAGAATCAAGAGTCAGATGCTCAACTGAGACATGTAGGTGCCCCGAGGCGGGGGGGAATCTTGGAAAAAAATCATTTAAAAATATGAAAAATTGGGATATATTTGGCAAAAGATGTGTAACAGTTGTGTACTGAAAACTACAAAATATTGGTAAGAAAATTTAAAGAAGACATAAAAAATAAAGAAATATACTATATTCTTAGATCAGAGGACTCATCACTGTTGAGAACTGTTGAGTTCTTCCCCAAACTGATTTATAGACTGAATGTAATCCCAATCAAAAGCCTAGCAGGATATGGAAATGCAAAGAAACGATTATAGCTGAAACAACTTTGAAAAAGAATAACAGTGTTCAAGGATTTACACTTTCTGATGTCAAGTCTTATTATAAAGCTATAATAATTAATACAATGTCCTACTGGATCAAAAAAGATAAATAAATCAAGAAAATGGAATAATGAGTCTGGGAATAGACCAACACACAGTCAATTGATTTTTGACAAAAGCGCAAGGGCAATTCAACGAGGAAAGAATAAGCTTTTTTGGAAACGGTGCTAGAGGATCTGGCTAGCCACTTGCAAAGGGGAAAAAAAAAAAGAAAAATGACTGTAACCTTTACCTCATACCATACACAAAAATTAACTTGAAACAGATCACAGACCTGAGCAAAATTAAAACTATAAAACTTCAAAAAAGAAAACAAAGAAGAAATTTTTTTGTAAGATTTTATTTATTTGTTGGACAGAGAGAGATCACAAGTAGGCAGAGGCAGGCAGAGAGAGAGGGAGAAGCAGCCTCCCTGCTGAGCAGAGAGCCGGATGCGTGGCTCAATCCCAGGACCCTGAGATCATGACCTGAGCCGAAGGCAGAGGCTTTAACCCACTGAGCCACCCAGGCACCACAGAAGAATTTTTTTTAATAATCTGAATTTGGCAAAGATTTTTTAAAAGGTTTTATTTATGTATTTGACAGAGAAAGAGAGAGCATAAGCAGGGGGAGAAGCAGGAGAGGGAGAAGAAGGCTCCCCGCTGAGCAGGGAGCCCCACTGGAGGCTCAGTCCTGGTTCCCCGGGATCCTGACCTGAGCCGAAGGCAGATGCTTAACTGACTGAGCCACCCAGGCACCCTGGATTTGTCAAAAATTTCTTAAATACCCAAAGCCTGACCTTTCAAAGAAAAGGAATCAACAGACTGAACTTTACCAATTTCAAGACTTTTGTTCTTCATGAATCACTGTTGAAAAGACAAATCAAACCACAGACTGGGAGAAGATATTTTGTATTCACACATACACAGCAATGGATTTGTATAAGGAACACTTGCAATTCAAGAAGACAAACAACCCAATTAAAAGTAGACAAAAGATTTAAATAGACACTCGACCAGAAAAGAGAGATTTGGAGAATAAGCACGTGAGAAACTGCTCAACATGAGCGGCAGTTTCACAGAGTGCAATTTCACACTAATTACAGCCCAGTTTTAATCTCCCGCCATTGTTACTGATGGCCTACATGAAGTGAATGTCTTAAATGAGCTGAACTTCAGTCTCCTGTTCCCTGTCTCAGTAGTGCCAGACTATCATTTCACTTGACCTTGATTTTTTAAATCTGAATTTCCTTCAATATCAGCTGTCAAGACCTTAACCCTGCTATTATCCTGGGGCGATCAGGGAAATGCAGTAAGATCTCTCTCAATTTCTTTGTATCTCAAAAGGCTGCAGAATGGCCAGGTATCACCTCCTTTTGCTGTGTTTCAGAAGCAGGAGCGGTTCTCTACCCTTGCAAGGTTGGCCCTTCTATGGGATGGAGCTCAACCCAGTTCCTCTCTCCCTTTCCGAACCACCCACCACTTCCACGCTCGCCTCACTAAGAGGAAGCATCCTTCCTCTTAGTCTGCAAATCTTTCCACCCATAGACATGTCCTCCCAGCACTGATGGCCACCACTCTACCTCCAGTGCCTTCCCACATCTTTCCTCCCTTTGGCTGAATCCCTTCTTTTTTAAAAAAGATTTATTTGGGAGAGAGAGGGTTTGTGAGCAGGAGCAGGCGTGGGAGTGGGGAGAGGGCCAGAGAGAGAGGGAGGGAGAAGCAGACACCCACTGAGTAGGCAGCTAAAGGACCTGGGGCTCAATCCCAGGACCCCAAGATCAGGACCTGAGCCAAAGTCAGAAGCTTAACTGACTGCGCCAACCCGGTGCCCTTGAATCACTTCTTGGCTTCTTTATCACTCTTCAGCCCAGAGAAATTGGTTTTATGTACCTACCATTCGATTACTTCATATTCCAAATCACAACTGCAAGCAGAATTGTAATGGGATGGATCCCAGTTCTGATGCGCTTAGAGAAATGCCCCGGATTCCGTTACTCTCACATTCAGTGGAGATCAATTCACCGCCTACGATGGGCCAGACACAGTTCTGTATTTATCAGTAGTTCTTGGTGCGCCGGGAAGTGGCAATGTCAGAGATACAGCAGCAAACAAAGACGACAGAAATCTCTGCTCTCTTGTGGGGAGACGAACCAAAAAGGAAAAAAATAACATAGTTCGCCAAGTATATGGCATGGCAGCTATGAGAAATGCGACTGTAAAAAATAAAGTAGGGGGGCGCCTGGGTGGCTCAGTGGGTTAAGCCGCTGCCTTCGGCTCATGTTATGATCTCAGGGTCCTGGGATGGAGTCCCACTTCGGGCTCTCTGCTCAGCAGGAAGCCTGCTTCCCTCTTCTTCTCTCTCTGCATACTTGTGATCTCTGTCAAATAAATAAATAAAACCTTAAAAAATAAATAAAAATAAAGTAGGGGTGGAGGCAGACAGTACAGTGGAAGTGGGAGAAATGATGAGGCAGGATTTATCGAGAAGCTTTGGGGTATGATGGGAATGGAAGAAGATTCTGGAGCCAAAGGACAGGGGTTCTTAGTTACACTTCCCCCATTTTCTGGGTGTCCTTAGGTAAGTCATTTAACCTCTTGGTGCCTTGGTTTCCTCATCTGTGAAATGGGAAGGATATTTGAACATACTATATTAATCATTAAATGAGTCTGATATATTAAATATTTAGACGGTGCCTGAGCTCACAGTAAGAGCTCATAAAATGTTAGCTACTAACACTACTGTTTTTTCATTAGCTGTGTAACATCGGACAAATGGTTTCATCTCCCAGAAAAGCTCAGTTTTCTCATGGGTGAGAAAAGGACAATCAATTCTGGCCGTATCAGTTCCATCAAGGATGAAATGAGAGGAGGTATATAAAGCACTGTGCAAATCATTCAGCCCGCTCTGCTCAGCGGGGAGCCTGCTTCCTTCTCTCTCTCTGCCTGCCTCTCTGCCTACTTGTGATCTGTCTGTCAAATAAATAAATAAAATCTTAAAAAAAAATCATTCAGTCCGTAAGAAGCAGCCAATAAGATGGTAACTTTAAAAGAGAATAAGACAAAGCAAGGCCCCTCTCTCTCTCAGTTCTGTCAGCTTGGACTTGGTGAGTACTTTACATGAAGCCTCCAAGCCGCCTTTACCTTCAAGAGAAGACACCACCCATATAGCAAAGTGTATGGAAATGAAATACCTGAGTCCATGAGAATGCATTCCTTCTCAAACCAATAATTTGATTAACTTCTTATTTGCTTGTAACAGGCTTGTAGCCTGTTTTTTTGGTTTTTGTTTTGTTTTGTTTTGTTTGTTTGTTTGTTTGTTTAGAGAGATAGGGTCTTTCTTTCTTTCTTTAAGATCTGCATTTAAGGGGCACCTGGGTGGCTCAGTGGGTTACCTCTGCCTTCGGCTCAGGTCATGATCTCAGGGTCCTGGGATTAAGCCCCGCATCGGGCTCTCTGCTCAACAGGGAACTTGCTTCCTCCTCTCTCTCTCTCTGCCTGCCTCGCTGCCTACTTGTGATCTCTGTCTGTCAAATAAATAAATAAAATATTAAAAAAAAAAATCTTCACTTAAGCTACCCTAGCCAAAGTTTTCGAAACAACATGAACTAAACGGCGCTTTACTCCAAAGATGAGCTCTTAAAAAGTGGTGTGTATACTGAGTCTTGTAAACCATCTCAAAGTTTCAAGGGACACTTTCAACAGTAAGAATCTTGGGAGTGAATCCTTTCAAAAAAACAATGGGTTGTTGCTAGATTGACCGAGTGTATCATTTCACCTTCTTTTAATGTATAGATTTTCAAACATCTAGCTGAGCTAAAGTGGCGCACTTGACCTGGCTGGGAGCCAGAGCTCTTTCTCCAGGAGAAAAGAACAGGAGAGACTTCAGGGTGGCGGTCCCTCAGTGGGGAAATCAGGCTTGTTTTCAATGGCAGAATCAAAGCTTAGGAAGTTCAACTTCCACAGTTTGGGGGAAGCTGTTTGTAGAAGACTTTGTGGCTGGAATGCTTTCTTAGGAATCTGCTCTGAGATTACAAACAATGACCTGGTACAAACTGCTCAGACTTCAGCACCCTGGAAATAACCTACATCAATAACTTACTCCTGAAGTCTCCCTACCTGTCTCAGCTCACAATGGAAAAAGACAGTGTGATTAGTAGTATCTCCTATTTGTATCGTGCTGCCTGTGATCTTTGTGCATTAGAGAAGACTTCGTGAAAGATGGTAATGCACTGGTCTCAACCATGGGCAGCATGGGCAGGAACCTAATTAAAAGGTAAGATGAAAAAAGAGACCTGATATCTTCACCGAGTTCCAGCAAGATATAAAGGTGCTGATGTAGAAACAGGTAAGCAGAGCACCCAGGAGATGTGTATTCAGAGTAAATTCTCTAACTGGCTTTGATGGTTCAGTTAAATGAGGTTGAAGCAATTGCTATTTAAAATTATCTTTGCCAGATCATATTCTTACCCTGTTTTGCAACATGCTAAATTGGATATTTTCCCCCCAAGGCTCCTATACACCAGTCCAAATCCCTGAAAGAAAAGGAGGAGGAGGGAGACTTCATTTGGGGGGTGGGGGGTTCCTGAGGGAGGGGAAAAAGGAAGAATCAATCATTCTCTCCTGCACTGGAGGACACCTGCTGGGCTGTACTCTGTCATCACGTGTGGCACTGGACTAAGCTCTCAGGGAACCAACATGGCTCTTGTTCTTGAAATAATAAGGCCCTTCTAGCCAGTGTCCTCCTAGAAATGGGTGGCTGCTCTGGTCACTAGTTGCCCTGGCAACATTCTGCCTCAAGTCTATGGGTATTAGGGCCAGGTAGTCCTGGGTGTCTAGATCCTGGTTCCTCCTCTCACCATCTGTGTGATTTGAAGCAGGTTGGTTAGCATCTGTGATATCTGTCCTTTTCTAGAATACTGCAGTCGTGACACTGTACATAAGACCTCATGACTGTTGTGCAGCTGAAGGAGAGACTATACGCACAGCCCATGGCACAGAGCATGGCACATAGTGAGAGCTCGTCATTTCAGTAGTAGGCATAGATGCCATTCCAGCAGCATCAGGGGCCCTTCGTTCCATAGAGGTGTTCCCAGCATGGTAACAAACATAGAGCACCTACTGTATACCAGGCAGGCCATGTTCTGAGTGAGTTACCACGAACGAATTCATGTAATCCTCCCAACGCCCATAGGAGGCAGGTATGATGGTTATATAACAATTTTATGGACGGGGAGACTCACCCCAGCTTAGTCTAGAAGGGAGAGACAGAGGCAGGGCCTGTGCCCAGGCAGGCTGGTTCCGGAACCCACGCATATACCCTCAATACTGTGATACTGGAGTAACGTGCCATTAAGAAAAACAAACAAACAAACAAACAAACAAAGTGATGTCCATAAACACACGTGGTCATCTTAACAAGTGGGGTTAGTTTGTGTGTCGGTCAGTATACATATATGCAAGTAGAAATGTCAAAATTATGCCTGGCATAGAGGGACTTGCACAAGTCAACCAGCCATTTGTCCACAGCACGGGTGGTGATAATTGCTTTAAACTACAACCTGAAAATTAGCAAAGAAACATCCACAGCACTTTCCTATGGCCCCAGTGGCATCATCAAGTGTCAACCACTTAAGTCACTGAAACCAGATACCCAGCAGTCACTTTGAATGCCCCCCGCCCTTTGGATGTCTCATCCAATGCTCACGCATTCTAGAAATCTATAGATTCTGTATCCAAGATTTCTCTCGCATCTATCCCCTCTTCTTCATTCTCAACACCACCGTTTGTAGTTCAAGCTTATTAATTCCCTTTTGGATAACTAAATCAGACTTCAAACCTCTCTCCTAGACAACATTCTTGCTCAGTCCTCCCGCGAAGAAATTCTTTTTCATTATGGTGTTGAAAAATCATTTTAAAACACAAGTCTTAAATGTTTAGCCTCGGCATAAATTCCTCGCATCTGCAGAATGAAATCCGAACTCCTTGAGTCCCTTTATGAGCTGATCTTTCCGTCTCTTTCCATTCCCCCAGATATAACCACACATACATTAGTAAATGCTATTTCCACTCTCTCTTCCACATGCCCTCCCCCATAATTTCCACCTCCCAAATCCTTCATTTGGAAAGCCCCTACTCAGTCATTAAGTCTCAGCTCAAACATCACCTCCTCCAGGAAGTCTTCCATGATTCCCCCACATGAAGTTAACTGTCTTCACCATCTGCGCCTATAACAGCCAAATTGTAACTTTCCCCAACATTAGCTATAAGTTCTTGATGGCAAGTGTTGTGTGTACATGCTATATTCTCAGCCCCAGAACAGCCCCTGGCACTAGAGAGAAATCAACAAATATTTATCCTGTTATTACAGCCTTGCCTATTGCAGTGTGTTGTTTGTTGAGGTATCTGCTTCCTCCACGGGAATATTAGCTCCTGAAGGCAAAGGTAGTCTCTTTTGCTTCTGTATCCCTATGCCAATCACTGTACCTGTCAAAAAGCGAGTACTCAAAGTTTGCTGAGTGACATAATGCACAGATGAATAAAGGAATAGCATTCCCTTGCTTGTCCGTATAACCCAAATTGATTGTTCTAGTGGTGTTCAGAGGGAGTGCTCTCCAAAAGGAAGTCCAGCTGGAAGATGCCATTAAAAAACAAAGCAGATTCTAAAAAACTAAAGGTATATTGGTTGTATGTATTATGAACATAAATAAAATGTTTATATGTAAAATCCCAATTTTAATTTTGAAAAAGAATAGCTTATGCAGGATGCCTATTCAGTGGTATTTTTTCATCTAAGGGAACTTCAGAGAGCTGTGATTTGATGGGCGGTCTACAAAGGGCCGAAGTCCCACTCAGTTGAGGGTTGATAGAGAAGTTGTTTCCACAACTGCTTCCAGGGACTTTTGCTTTCATTACACCATCTCCTTGTGAGATGGGGGTTAGGATCACTGCAGTTGTAGATGAAGAAATGAACAGTGATAGAGCTTCAGGATCTAGGACAAACCGCTGGTATAGCAGACCTGGGATCCCCTATTAGCTCAGGTGTCAGTGGACCAAATATGTCTAGTTATGTCCCCCAAACTTGAGAATGACAGGCTGTCTTGTGGAAAAGTTGCCCTAAGATGGGACCTCAACTCCTGGAAGACATCTTGATACTTCTGCCACATGCATTTCTGCTCACCTTAACACGTGAGCTGGCTGTGGAAACAGTGGAGTCATTCAGTTACATATACTTCATGGACCATCTATGTTCATTCAGTATCTACTGTGTCTCACACATAGTGTGATTTCTGTAAACAGGGAAGGGCAAAATGCCCCCTGAAAAACAATGTATAAAGTAATGATCCGGGGCACCTGGGTAGCTCAGTGGGTTAAAGCCTCTGCCTTCGGCTCAGGTCATGATCTCAGGGTCCTGGGATCGAGCCCCGCATCGGGCTCTCTGCTCAAGCAGGGAGCCTGCTTCCTCCAATCTCTCTCTCTGCCTGCCTCTCTGCCTACTTGTGTTCTCTGTTAAGTAGATAAATAAAAATCTTTTAAAAAATAAAAAATAAAAATAAAGGAGCAGGTACAGCATACTGCATTGTGATATAAGATGATATTCCTTACTCCAGCCAAGACGTTTGACAGCCACTGTCCAAAATGATATTGTTATGAAATCCAATTCACAGATGAATAAATTGAGATTCAGAGGTCTTAAATAATCCCCAGGCCACACAGCGAACAAGTGGCAGGACCCACTTTAACAATGTATAACTATCTCTGGGAGAAGGCAAGCCTTACTGATAAATAAATGAAAAGATACCCCCAGAGAAGAGAGACACGTGTTAATAATTGTTTTTTAATAACACTAATTGAATGACGGTGTAATGCAACTTCCTAATTTTATCATGACACGTTTTCCAGACTTACTGATTTATTAACTGTCACAATCCTAGCCACAGCTTGAATCCCAGTTAAATTTTCTTTCCTCTTTCATCACTTCTAAGCTTGGTTGGAAAACTTATGCTGTGGCTTCATTTTGTTTTGATTTCTTTCCTTTGTTATTCCGGGCACATCATTTCACTGGGAGGAGCTACAGAGTCCCACCCTGGATGCCCCAGACTTTTCCATGAGGCACAGCCTTCCTGTGACTAAGCCCACCAGCCCAGCGCATACCTGGCTGTGTTGGCAGACCTGGGTATCAGAGCGTCTGAGGGGATAAATTTGCACATGAACGCGGCACCTGAACAAACAGGACTTGAACCAGTTGGCTCCAAATGCGATATTGTTCTGCTGGATCATTTTACTGGCTACAGTCTTGGTCATCTCACAGAGAAATTCCTTCCCAGCTCAGTGTCTCTAAAACCCCAAGAATGCCTCTCCTTAGCAAGACAGACTTCAGAGTGGTTTTGGCAAGTTGGAAATACCTCTAAAACGAGAGCTTAATGATTGTATGTGTGTTTCTTCTTGAGCCTCCACTGTTTCTTCAAGACCCAGAGCTTGCTCGCTTCATTCATTCATTCATTCATTCATTCATTCATTTATTGCTCATTAGAGCAGAGCCCTAATCTTGTCCACAAGATCATTTTGCCTAATTAAAAAATGGTTAAGCAATAGTACCCAGGGGCACCTGGGTGGCTCAGTGGATTAAAGCCTCTGCCTTTGGCTCAGGTCATGTCTCAGGGTCCTGGGATAGAGCCCCACATCAGGCTCTCTGCTCAGCAGGAAGCCTGCTCCCTGCCCCCCCGCCCCCCACCTGCTTCTCTGCCTACTTGTGATTTCTGTCAAATAAACAAATAAAATCTTAAAAAAAAAAAGCAATAGTACCCAAATCCCAGGAACTTGGGGAGAAAACCCTGCACAGATCAGCCCACTCATACTCATTAAGCCTGGGAGTTTTCCATTTAAGCATTGGCATTATTTTCTGGGATGGTGAAGCATCCTTCAATGAAGAGCACTCGCAGAGACGGGGTTTTGATAGAATAGAACTCCCACTAGTCAGGTTGAATTTACTGCTCATGCTGTGGGGGTACCAGGACAAGTTTTGGTCTCTGCTATGAGGATAGTGGTTCTTTCAGTCTTGCCTTCTTTGGGAAGATACAGGCTTTAAGACAAGGTGGGACTAGCTACATAAACTTTCAGATGAGTGCAGGGGGAAAAAAAAAAAAAAAAAAACAAGGAAGGAAGGAAGGAAAGGAAGGTCCCTTGTTGAAAAATAGGAATTTCAAGATGGAGACCACAGAACATTAAATTAGTCATGAAACCCTTTGAGACCGCACAGGTTGCATATTCATGAGACCCTCCCTGAGGTTGAATTCTTAGCACTCACGCAGGCCCTGCCACCTGGAAACTAGGGCATTAAATATTATGAACATTCCTCTAACCCCATCCCCTGCTTACCATGTGTACACATTTTATATGGACACTCTGCTAATCATGCTCCAATATGGTTATATAATGTTTAACTAGCATTTAATACATACCAGTTTCTGGACTCATCACTTTACATGCATTCTCTTATTTAATCTTGACAAAATCCCAAGGAGATCAGAAATGTCATTCCCATTTTGTAGATGAGGAAACTAAGTCATAAGGACAATAATTTATGTGCCTGAAGTTATGAACTAGAAACTGGCATTTTAAGAAAATAACAAATATCCAAGGGGAAATAAATGAAAGAGACTAAAAAGACAATAAAAGATTAATGAAACTAACCTGGCTTTTAGAAAACACAATGAAGAAATCTTTAGACTAATCAGAAAAAAAGAGAGAGGACTCAAAATTACCTCGATACCAAAAATTAAAAAAAAAAAAAAGAAGAAGAAGAAAGAAAGAAAGAAAAAGAGAGTTGGGGGATATTGGAAGGGGAGGTGAGCCATGAGAGACTATGGACTCTGAAAAACAATCTGAGGGTTTTGAAGGGGTGGTTGAGAGGTCGGGGTACCAGGTGGTGGGTATTAGAGAGGGCACGGATTGCATGGAGCACTGGGTGTGGTGCAAAAATAATGAATACTGTTATGTTGAAAATAAATAAAAAATAAATTTAAAATATATATATATATATATAAAGAAAGAAAAAAAACTAAAGACCAATACCTCTGAGAAACATGGAGGGAGAAATTCCCACAAAATATTAGCAAACCAAATCCAACAATACATTAAAAAATCATTCATCATGTTCAGATAATATTTATTCCACGGATGCAAGAGTGGTTCAATATTTGCAAATCAATTAATGTGATACATTATATCCACAAAAAAGAATAAAACCCATATGATCATCTCAATAGATGCAGAAAAATCATTTGATAAAATATAACATCCATTCATGATAAAAACTTTCAACAGACTGGTATATTCATTTATTCGTCTGTGCATTATTTTATTCAACAAGCTTTGAGTACTCATTTTTTGACAGGCACAGTGATTGGCATAGGGATACAGAAGCAAAAGAGCCTACCTTTGCCCCCAAGAGCTAATATTCCCGTGGAGGAAGCAGATAACTCAACAAACAACTACACTGCAATAGGCAAGGCTGTAATAACAGGATAAATATTTGTTGATTTCCCTCTATGCCAGAGGCTGTTCTGGGGCTGAGAATATATCACAACACTTGCCATCAAGAACTTATAAGCTAATGTTGGGGAAAGTTACAATTTGGCTGTTATAGGCGCAGATGGTGAAGACAGTTAACTTCGTATGGGGGAATCATGGAAGACTTCCTGGAGGAGGTGATGTTTGAGCTGAGACTTAATGAGTAGGGGCTTTCCAACATAAATAATAATAATAATAATTATTATTATTATTATTATTATTATTATGTTTTGTCAAATAATAAAGACCATATATGAAAAACCCACAGCTACCATCATACTCCCTGATTAAAAACGGAAAGCTTTTCCTCTAAGATTAGGAATCAGACAAGGATGTCCACTATTGCTACTTTTATTCAACATAATACTGGAAGTCCTAGCTGCAGCAATCACACAAGAAATAAAAGGCATTCAAATTAAGTACAACTGTCACTTTTGCAAGATTAAATGATACGATTTATAGAATCCCTAAAGATGTTATCAAAAAACTATTAGAACTGATAAATGAATTCAGGAAAGTTACAGGATATAAAGTTAATATACAGAAATCTGTTGTATCTCCATCCACTAATAATGAAGTAGCAGAAAGAAAATTAAGAAAATAATCCATTTACTATTGCACCTAAAATTATACTTGGGAATAAAATTAAACAAAGATGTGAAAGACAGGTACTCTGAAAACCGTAAGACATTAATGGAAGAATGACACAAGTGGAAAGATATTCTATGCTTGTGGCTTGGAAGGATTGTTAAACTATCCATACTACCCAAAGAAATCTATAGTGCAATTCCTATCAAAACACCAAAAGCATTTTTCACAGAACTAGTACAAATATTTGTAAAATTTGTGTGGAACCACAAAAGACCCCCAAGGAGCTAAAGCAATCTTGAAAAAGAACAAAGGTGAAGGTATCACAATCCCAGACATTAAGATATACCACAAAGCGGTAGTAAACAAAACAGTAGGGTACTGACACACAAATAAACACAAAGACCAATGGAACAGAAAAGAGAGTCCAGAAATAAACTCATATTTATATAGTCAACCTATAACAAAAAAAGGCAAGGATATTCAATGCAGAAAAGACAATCTCTTCAATAAATGGTGTTGGGAAAACTGGCAGCTATATTCAATAGAATGAAACTGGGCCATTTTCTTATACCATATACAAAAATAAACTCAAAATGGATTAAAGACCTAAATGTAAGACCTGAAACCATGAAACTCCTAAGTGAAAATGTAGGCAGTAATCTCTTCAACATTGGCCATAGCAACTTCTTTCTAGATATGTCTCCTCAGGCAAAGGAAACTAAAGCAAAAAACAAACAAATGGGATTACATCAAAACAAAACAATGTTTGCACAGCAAGGGAAACCAACCAAACAAAAAGGAAACCTACTGAATGTGAGAAGATATTTGCAAATGATATATTTGATAATGGGTTAGTACTATAAATATATAAAGAACTCATAATTCAACACCAAAAACAATCCATTAAAAATGAGAAGACCCAAATAGACATTTTTCCAAAGAAGACCTGCCATTGGCCAACAGATATATAAAAAGCTGCTCAGCGTCACACATCAGCAGGGAAATGGGAATCAAAATCACAATGAGATATCACCTTACAGTTTTCAGAATGGCTAAAATAAGAAAGACAATAAAAGTGTTGGTGAGGATGAGGGAAAAAAGGAACTGCCGTGCACGGTTGGTGGGAATGTAAATTGGTGCAGCCCCTGTGGAGGTTTCTCAAAAAATTAAAAATACAAGGCACCTGGGTGGCTCAGTTGGTTAAGCATCTGCCTTCGGCTCAGGTCATGATCCCAGGGTCTTAGGAAAGAGCGCTACATTGGGCTCTCTGCTCAGCAGGGAGCCTGCTTCCTCCTCTCATTCTGCCTGCCTCTCTGCCTACTTGTGATCTCTCTCCCTGGTCAAATAAATAAATACAATCTTAAAAAATTTTTTTTAAATTACCATATAATCTAGTAATTCCACTACTATGTATTTGTCCAAAAAAAGAAGAAGAAAGAAAGAAAAGAAAAACCCCAAGACACTAATTTGAAAAGATATATACACCCCTATATTTATTGCAGCATTATTTATAATATCTGGGATATGGAAGCAACCCAAGTGTCCATTGATAGATGATGGATAAAAAAGATGTGGTGTGTGTATGTGTATGTATAGATAGATAGAGATAGAGATATATTACTCAGCCATAAAAAAAGGAGATTGTGCCATTTGCAACACCTGTTTGCAAGTGAAATAAGTCAAATACCATGTGATTTTACTTACATGTGGAATCTAAAAAAAAAAAAAATGAATAAACAGACCCTTAAATATAGAGAACTGGTGGTTTTCGGAAGGTTAGGTGAAATAGATAAAGGAGATTATGAGGCACAAAATTCCAGATATAAAATAAGTCAGTCACAGAGATGAGAAATGTAGCACAGTGAAAATAGTAATATTGTATAACATAGATGTGACAGACAGTGACTACACTTATTGTGGTGAACACTGAGTAATATATAAAATTGATCAGTGTTGTATACCTGAGGCTAAGATAACATTTTATGTTTATTATACTTCACTTTAAAAATATGAAAAAAATTAAATGAAATTTTTTTAAAAGTTACTAAGAGTAAATCTTAAAAGTTCTCTTCACAAGAAAAATATTTTTAACTGTGTGTAGTGATTGATGTTAATTAAATTTGTCCTGGTAATCATTTCACAATATATACATATATGAAATAATTATGTTTATATATAAACTAATACAATGTTATATGTTAGTTATAGCTTAATTTTTAAAAAAGCAAGTGTTGATGAGGCTCTGGAGAAACTGGAACCCTTGTGTATTGCTAGTGAGAGTGTAAAATGATGCAGCCACTTGGAAACAGTTTGGTGGTACCATAAAAAAAGTTAAACATATTATATGTTGGCTAACTGAACATTAAAAAGAAAGTTAAACATGTGGGGCACCTGGGTGGCTCAGTGGTTAAGCACCCGACTCTTCTTTTTTTTTTTTTTAAGATTTTATTTATTTATTTGATAGGCAGAGATCACAAGTAGGTAGAGAAAGAGGAGGAAGCAGGCTCCTCACCTAGCAGAGAGGCCGATGCGGGGATCGATCCCAAGACCCTGAGATCATGACCTGAGCTGAAGGCAGAGGCTTAACCCACTGAGCCATCCAGGTGCTCTAAGCACCTGACTCTTGACTTTGGCTTATGTCGTGATCGTGGGATTATGGGATTGAGCACAGCAAGGGGGTCAGTGCTTATTGTGAGTCTGCTTCTCCCTCTCCTTCTGCTCCTCCCCGCAGCGCATGCATGTGCTCTCTCAAATAAAATCTTAAAAAAAAAAAAAAAAAAAAAAAGTTAAACATAGTAATACCACATGATCCAGCAATTCCATCTCTAGGTGAACAGCCCAAAGAAATGAAAAGCAGGGACTCAAATAGCTATTTGTATACCCATGTTCACAGCAATTGTTCACAATAACAAAAAGGTAGAAGGAGCCCTGTGTTCACTGACTTCTGAACGGATAAATACAGTGTTGTGTATACATACAATGGAATATTATTCAACTTTTTAAAAGAAAAAAAATCTGACATATGCTACACAATGTAGAGGAACTTTAACGACGTTTTGCTAACTGAAATAAGCAGTCTCATCACAATCGGATAAATAACTATACAGATGCACTTATGTGAGGTGCTTAGAGTTGTCAAATACAGAGACAGAAAGTGGGATGGTAATTGCCAGGAGCCCTTAGGGAGAGAGGATAAGGGACTTACTGGTTAATGGATACAGATAGTTTGGGAACATGAGAAGAGTTCTAGAGATGAAAGGTGGTGCTAGTTGCACAGCGAAGTGAATGTACTTAAATGCCACTTAATTGTATGCATAAAAAATGATGAAAATGGTAACTTTTATGTCAAGTATTTTTGCCACAGTAAAAAAGCACTGTTTGGGGGCGGGGAGTGGCTTTCAGCCTAAGTGTGGAATATGGGGTGGAACTGGAGGGAGGCAAGAGAGCCACAAGCCACTGGAGAAAAATTTAAGGGGACATGAAAGACCTCACTAATCAAGATAAATTTTGATTTAATGTAATCTTTTAATTAAATTTTTTGAGATAATTGTAGATTTGCCTGCGATCGTAAAAAATAGTATTCCTGGGGCGCCTGGGTGGCACAGTGGATTAAAGCCTCTGCCTTTGGCTCAGGTCATGATCTTAGGGTCCTAGGATCGAGCCCCACATCGGGCTCTCTGCTCAGCGGGGAGCCTGCTTCCTCCTCTTTCTCTGCCTGCCTCTCTGCCTGCTTGTGATCTCTCTCTCTGTCAAATAAATAAATAAAATCTTAAAAAAAAATAGTATTCCTGGTACCCTTTACCCAGTTTCTTCCAATGGTAACATCTTACAAATCTATAGTCCAATATGACAACTAGGTTACTGATGTTGATAGTCAATATAGAGAACAATTCTATCTACACAAAAATTCCTCATGTTGCCCCATCTTCCCTCTTCCCACCTATAATCTAAATGATCCCCAAAGCCCCACCTCCCCATCTGGAGAATTAGAAGAAAAATGTTGCAGGATAAATTCCCTGAAACACCTTGTATCTCTGAGGTTACTTCTACCTCTGGTAATGTGATTTATATGCATTTCATGCACAAAAAAAGCCATTGGAACACCTCTTTGTTAATACGAAGAGTACTGTCACAGTGATTGTTCTTTCTCCTTAAATCCTTCACTAGAACTACTGCCCACAGTCACTGCAGTGGCTGTAGCTGTCGCTCTGACCCCATGAAATAGACACTGTTGGCTCCCTGCCCAACACACATCTGTGCACCTGCCATTTCCTCTAACAGAATCCTACTTTTGTTGTATTTGTACTTCTCTGAGCATCTTATTTCTAGAAAGGCTAGTCTCATTCAAATTTAGATATATATATTTTTTAATATGGCTAAGCCAGTCGTGAGGACCCATGTCTTTTGGTTCTGGTGTAGACATGAGCATGTAATAAAATTTAGGCCAGTGATTCCTAAGAACCAGTGTTTGGAATAAGTGGTCATTTTGTTGTGACTCTGAAGACAAAGCCAACAGAGATGAGGGTAGAACTGAAAGAATTAAAGAAAAACAGATATGAAGCCCAGACAGCCAGGGTCTACAGTTGCCCTCTCTCCAGACAGGTGGTAGATAAAAGAATCAATGCTTTTATTATTTGATCTGGCAGGACTGTAAGTTTTTTGTTACTTTCAGCAAAAGGCATCTTATCTGATAGATCTTAATATCCTATATAAGGTTTGGACCCAGGCACAGAAGATTCTATATCCTTTTTTACTCTGTGACACTACAGGCATATCTGTGTATATATATACAGGTATATACCAAAGTCCATGTTAAACCTCTCTATTGATTGATACACATTACCAATTATTATATTTTAGGACTGTTTAAAAATTGTTCTGCAAATTTTTTTTTTTTAGTATTCCTTCTATGTTACAATGGATTGTACACCCTGGCTAGCAACAGTTTAACAACTACATTCTTCTTAATAGGAAAAGAATCACAGCATTCCTAGATGCAAGTCCCCACAGGTGGTTTGTGTAGAATGGAAAAAAGCCTCCCAGGTAACCAACAGAATGATACTACATGACATTATCTTCACCCTTGTCTGCCCATTGTGTTACTATAATAACAAACGTATGAAAGGACAAATTAGTTGATTCTCTAGGGTAAATCAAGGAGGCACAGAGCTCAAACCAGAGAAATTCCAGATTTACTCGATAAGGCCATATTTCCCTGGGGTGCCTTAGACAACTTATTGATGACACAGCTGCAGACCTTGGCTATTTTGGTTTAGCTACTCCTGGTGCAAGAAATTGCCATGCAGAGATAATGATCAGTTGGTATGAATGTGGTTCTCAATGCCTGTGGAGTTGCTTGTCTTTACTCAGTGTTACTGAACCATCTTCATCCATTCTCCTTATAGCTATAAACCCTGACTGTTGGTCAGTCAACACAGGCTTTGTTAACATCCACGAAATGGAAGGGGAGAAGAAATAAGGCAGTTACTTGAATAGTGCTTCTCAAACATCCACAGGTATGCAAACCACCTGCAATGTTGTTACAATCCTGATTTTGATTCATTATGTCCTGAACAGGACCCAACGTCTGCATTTCTAACAAGCTTCCAAGTGTTGCTGGTGCTATTCAGCTATGGACCATTCTGAGTAGCACAGACCCATATTACCAGTACCTGTGATTGAATTCCTTGGAATTAAGTTCAGGCTATGATGCCATGGGGTTTTGTTTTTTGTTAGGAGCTTGCACAGACCTGGTTAGACAGTTTGTGGTCAGATGGACCCTCCCCAGTGGATGAAATCATGACACACGATAAACTAGCAGACTTCAGTGAGAGAATGTGAAAAGGACTAAACACGGGAACTTTGGGATTCCCTGATTTTAGTGGCTCCTGAAATCCTGCTGAATTCCAAGAAGACTTCATCAAATTGCCAGAGCCAATAACTTCCTCTCATTGCTGAAGCAACTAACTAGAGTTGGATTCCTATAACTTACAACCAAGATTCCTGACAATTAAAAGTTGTAATGCAAGAGCTAAATAAATTATGATATATCCCTATAGAAGAACCATACAGCTTTCAAGAAGCATTATTTCAGAAAACATACTGAGATGGACAAATAATATAAGATTAAGTTTAAAAATTTGTTAAAAGAGTAGATCTTAAATGTTCTCACCACAAAAAAGTGATGGTAATTATACAACAGGATGGAGATGTTAGCTAATGTTAACACGGTAATCATTTTGCAATATGTATCAAGTCAACATGTTGTATACCTTGAACTTACAGGATAATATCAGTTGTATTTCAGTAGACATGAGGGAGAGGGAAAACCCACACCTGAATAGTTTTACGTAAAATTCCACGGTGTTTAAAGTTTGCTACCAGATCAACATATTTAAACGCTGCTTAGGACCAAAAGGCAAGCTATAAATGTCTCTAGCCACCAGCCTCAAACTGGGGAACAGTCTGAGACTGAAAAGCATTTGTGATTTTATTTGGGTCATTTCTCTTTTCTTTTTGATAAGTCTGGCTAGTCCCTTCTACTTTCTATACACTTCTATACCTTACGTACATGTGTACTCATGTATGCATGCATCTTGGTTTTTAAGCATACGTGGCATACCATAGTAATGTTCTGATACTTGATGTTTACCTTATATGGCTTAAAAGCTCTTCTTGTATTAATATACATATATTTATTTCAATCTTAATGGCTACATAAATTCTATAGTCATGTACCAAATTTTATTTCAAGCCTCCTAGTGAGGCCTTTCAAACTCTTAACTTTCATTTTTCAAGTCACATTTCTATATATTTCCTATAAATGAGTCATTCTTTTTATGGGAAAAAAGAAAGATTAAAAACAAACAAAAAATAGGAGGAGTCAAGATGGCAGAGAAGTAGCAGGCCAAGACTACTTCAGCTAGCCGGAGATCAGCTAGATAGCTTATCTAAAGATTGCAAACACCTGAAAATCCATCGGCAGATCGAAGAGAAGAAGAACAGCAATTCTGGAAACAGAAAAACAACCACTTTCTGAAAGGTAGGACCGGCGGAGAAGTGAATCCAAAGCGACGGGAAGATAGACCCCGGGGGGAGGGGCCGGCTCCCGGCAAGCGGCGGAGCAACCGCGCACAAAATCAGGACTTTTAAAAGTCTGTTCCGCTGAGGGACATCGCTCCAGAGGCTAAACCGGGGCGAAGCCCACGCGGGGTCAGCGTGGCCTCAGGTCCCGCAGGGTCACAGAAGGATCGGGGGTGTCTGAGTGTCGCAGAGCTTGCGGGTATTGGAACGGGAAAGCCGGCTACAGAGACAGAGCCGACAGTAAGCTCGCAGCTCCGTGTTACCTTGAACCGGTCGCAGGCTCGGTGAGCTCGGAGCGCGGCCGGAGGTCAGGCAGACGGGAGTAACTGGGCGCTGTTCTCTGAGGGCGCACTGAGGAGTGGGGCCCTGGGCTCTCGGCTCCTCCGGGCCGGAGACCAGGAGGCCGCCATTTGTATTCCCGTCCTCCGGAACTCTACGGAAAGCTCTCAGGGAACAAAAGCTTCTGAAAGCAAACCCGAGCGGATTACTCAGCCCGGCCCCTGATAAGGGCGGTGCAATTCCGCCTGGGGCAAAGACACCTGAGAATCACTACAACAGGCCCCTCCCCCAGAAGATCAACAAGAAATCCAGCCAAGACCAAGTTCACCTACCAAGGAGTGTGGTTTCAATACCAAGGAGAGCAGCAGAATTCCAGAGGAGGAGAAAGCAAAGCACGGAACTCATGGCTTTCTCCCTGTGATTTTTTTTAGTCTTGCAGTTAATTTAATTTTTTTCTTTTTCCTTTTTTTTCCTCTTCTTCTGCTAAAATTTTTTTTCACTTTTACCCTTTTCTTTTTTAACGTTTTTTAACTAGTTTAATATATATTTTTTTTCCTTTTTATATTTTTCTTTATTCGTTTTCTTCTTTTTAATTCTTTTCTTTTATTTATTTTTCTTTTTTTTTTTTTTCTTTCTTTCATTTTGAACCTCTTTTTATCCCCTTTCTCCCCCCTCATGATTTGGGATCTCTTCTGATTTGGTTAAAGCATATTTTCCTGGGGTTGTTGCCACCCTTTTAGTATTTTACTTGCTCCTTCATATACTCTTATCTGGACAAAATGACAAGGCGGAAAAATTCACCACAAAAAAAGAACAAGAAGCAGTACCGAAGGATAGGGACCTAATCAATACAGATATTGGTAATATGTCAGATCTAGAGTTCAGAATGACAATTCTCAAGGTTCTAGCCGGGCTCGAAAAAGGCATGGAAGATATTAGAGAAACCCTCTCAGGAGATATAAAAGCCGTTTTTGGAGAAATAAAAGAACTAAAATCTAACCAAGTTGAAATCAAAAAAACTATTAATGAGGTGCAATCAAAAATGGAGGCTCTCACTGCTAGGATAAATGAGGCAGAAGAAAGAATTAGCGATATAGAAGACCAAATGACAGAGAATAAAGAAGCTGAGCAAAAGAGGGACAAACAGCTTCTGGACCACGAGGGGAGAATTCGAGAGATAAGTGACACCATAAGATGAAACAACATTAGAATAATTGGGATTCCAGAAGAAGAAGAAAGAGAGAGGGGAGCAGAAGGTATACTGGAGAGAATTATTGGGGAGAATTTCCCCAATATGGCAAAGGGAATGAGCATCTAAATTCAGGAGGTTCAGAGAAGGCCCCTCAAAATAAATAAGAATAGGCCCACACCCCGTCACCTAATAGTAAAATTTACAAGTCTTAGTGACAAAGAGAAAATCCTGAAAGCAGCCCGGGAAAAGAAGTCTGTAACTTACAATGGTAAAAATATTAGATTGGCAGCTGACTTATCCACAGAGACCTGGCAGGCCAGAAAGAGCTGGCATGATATTTCCAGAGCACTAAATGAGAAAAACATGCAGCCAAGAATACTATATCCAGCTACGCTATCACTGAAAATAGAAGGAGAGATTAAAAGCTTCCAGGACAGGGCGCCTGGGTGGCTCAGTGGGTTAAGCCGCTGCCTTCGGCTCAGGTCATGATCTCAGGGTCCTGGGATCGAGTCCCACATCGGGCTCTCTGCTTAGCGGGGAGCCTGCTTCCTCCTCTCTCTTTCTCTCTGCCTGCCTCTCTGCCTACTTGTGATCTCGCTCTGTCAAATAAATAAAATCTTAAAAAAAAAAAAAAAAGATTAAAAAAAAAAAAAAAAAGCTTCCAGGACAAACAAAAACTGAAAGAATTTGCAAACACCAAACCACCTCTACAGGAAATATTGAAAGGGGTCCTCTAAGCAAAGAGAGAGCCTACAAGTGGTAGATCAGTAAGGAACAGAGACAATATACAGTAACAGTCACCTTACAGGCAATACAATGGCACTAAATTCATATCTCTCAATAGTTACCCTGAATGTTAATGGTCTAAATTCCCCAATCAAAAGACACAGGGTATCAGAATGGATAAAAAAACAAAACCCATCTATATGTTGTCTCCAAGAAACTCATTTTAAGCCCGAAGACACCCCCAGATTTAAAGTGAGGGGGTGGAAAAGAATTTACCATGCTAATGGACATCAGAAGAAAGCAGGAGTGGCAATCCTTATATCAGATCAATTAGATTTTAAGCCAAAGACTATAATAAGAGATGAGGAAGGACATTATATCATACTCAAAGGGTGTGTCCAACAAGATCTAACAATTTTAAATATCTATGCCCCCAACCTGGGAGCAGATAACTATATAAACCAATTAATAAAAAAATCAAAGAAACACATCAACAAAAATACAATAATACTAGGAGACTTTAACACTCCCCTCACTGAAATGGACAGATCATCCAAGCAAAAGATCAGCAAGGAAATAAAGGCCTTAAAAGACACACTGGACCAGATGGACATCACAAATATATTCAGAACATTTCATCCCAAAGCAACAGAATACACATTCTTCTCTAGTGCAGATGGAACATTCTCCAGAATAGATCACATCCTCGGTCCTAAATCAGGACTCAACTGGTATCAAAAGATTGGGATCATTCCCTGCATATTTTCAGACCACAATGCTCTGAAGCTAGAACTCAACCACAAGAGGAAGTTTGGAAAGAACCCAAATACATGGAGACTAAACAGCATCCTTCTAAAGAATGAATGGGTCAACCGGGAAATTAAAGAAGAATTGAAAAAAATCATGGAAACAAATGATAATGAAAATACAACGGTTCAAAATCTGTGGGACACAACAAAGGCAGTCCTGAGAGGGAAATATATAGCGGTACAAGCCTTTCTCAAGAAACAAGAAAGGTCAGGTACACAACCTAACCCTACACCTAAAGGAGCTGGAGAAAGAACAAGAAAGAAACCCTAAGCCCAGCAGGAGAAGAGAAATCATAAAGATCAGAGCAGGAAAATCAATGAAATAGAAACCAAAAAAACAATAGAGCAAATCAACGAAACTAGGAGATGGTTCTTTGAAAGAATTAATAAAATTGATAAACCCTTGGCGAGACTTATCAAAAAGAAAAGAGAAAGGACCCAAATAAATAAAATCATGAACGAAAGAGGAGAGATCACAACTAACACCAAAGAAATACAAACTATCATAAGAACTTACTATGAGCAACTCTACACCAACAAATTTGACAATCTGGAAGAAATGGATGCATTCCTAGAAACATAAACTACCACAACTGAACCAGGAAGAAATAGAAAGCCTGAATAGACCCATAACCAGTAAGGATATTGAATCAGTCATTAAAAATCTCCAAACAAATAAAAGCCCAGGGCCAGACGGCTTCCCGGGGGAATTCTACCAAACATTTAAAGAAGAACTAATTCCTATTCTCCTGAAACTGTTCCAAAAAATAGAAATGGAAGGAAAACTTCCAAACTCATTTTATGAGGCCAGCATCACCTTGATCCCAAAACCAGACAAGGATCCCATCAAAAAAGAGAGCTATAGACCAATATCCTTGATGAACACAGATGCGAAAATTCTCACCAAAATACTAGCCAATAGGATTCAACAGTACATTAAAAGGATTATTCACCACTACCAAGTGGGATTTATTCCAGGGCTGCAAGGTTGGTTCAACATCCGCAAATCAGTCAATGTGATACAACACATCAATAAAAGAAAGAACAAGAACCATATGATACTCTCAATAGATGCTGAAAAAGCATTTGACAAAGTACAGCATCCCTTCCTGATCAAAACTCTTCAAAGTGTAGGGATAGAGGGCACATACCTCAATATCATCAAAGCCATCTATGAAAAACCCACCACAAATATCATTCTCAATGAAGAAAAACTGAAAGCTTTTCCTCTAAGGTCAGGAACACGGCAGGGATTTCCATTATCACCACTGCTATTCAACATATTACTAGTAGTCCTAGCCTCAGCAATCAGACAACAAAAGGAAATTAAAGGCATCCAAATTGGCAAAGAAGAAGTCAAACTATCACTCTTCATAGATGATATGATACTATATGTGGAAAACCCAAAAGACTCCACTCCAAAACTGCTACAACTTGTACAGGAATTCAGTTAAGTGTCAGGATATAAAATCAATGCACAGAAATCAGTTGCATTTCTCTATACCACCAACAAGATAGAAGAAAGAAAGTAAGGCGTCCATCCCATTTACAATTGCACCCCAAACCATAAGATACCTAGGAATAAACCTAACCAAAGAGGTACAGAATCTATACTCAGAAAACTATAAAGTACTCATGAAAGAAATTGAGGAAGACACAAAGAAATGGAAAAATGTTCCATGCTCATGGATTGGAAGAATAAATATTGTGAAAATGTCTATGCTACCTAAAGCAATCTACACATTTAATGCAATTCCTATCAAAGTACCATCCATCTTTTTCAAAGAAATGGAACAAATAATTCTAAAATTTATATGGAACCAGAAAAGACCTTGAATAGCCAAAGGGATATTGAAAAAGAAAGCCAAAGTTGGTGGCATCACAATTCTGGACGTCAAGCTCTATTACAAAGCGGTCATCATCAAGACAGCATGGTACTGGCACAAAAACAGACACATAGATCAATGGAACAGAATAGAGAGCCCAGAAATAGACCTTCAACTCTATGGTCAACTAATCTTCGACAAAGCAGGAAAGAATGTCCAATGGAAAAAAGACAGCCTCTTCAATAAATGGTGTTGGGAAAATTGGACAGCCACATGCAGAAAAATGAAATTGGACCATTTCATTACACCACACATGAAAATAGATTCAAAAATGGATGAAGGACCTCAATGTGAGAAAGGAATCCATCAAAATCCTTGAGAAGAACACAGGCAGCAACCTCTTCGACCTCAGCCGCAGCAACACCTTCCTAGGAACATCGCCAAAGGCAAGGGAAGCAAGGGCAAAAATGAACTATTGGGATTTCATCAAGATCAAAAGCTTTTGCACAGCAAAGGAAACAGTTAACAAAGTCAAAAGACAACTGACAGAATGGAAGAAGATATTTGCAAACGACATATCAGATAAAGGACTAGTGTCCAAGATCTATAAAGAACTTAGCAAACTCAACACCCAAAGAACAAATAATCCAATCAAGAAATGGGCAGAGGACATGAACAGACATTTCTGCAAAGAAGACATCCAGATGGCCAACAGACACATGAAAAAGTGCTCCATATCACTCGGCATCAGGGAAATACAAATCAAAACCACAATGAGATATCACTTCACACCAGTCAGAATGGCTAAAATCAACAAGTCAGGAAATGACAGATGCTGGCGAGGATGCGGAGAAAGGGGAACCCTCCTACACTGTTGGTGGGAATGCAAGCTGGTGCAGCCACTCTGGAAAACAGCATAGAGGTTCCTCAAAATGTTGAAAATGGAACTGCCCTATGACCCAGGAATTGCATTACTGGGTATTTACCCTAAAGATACAAACGTAGTGATCCAAAGGGGCACATGCACCCGAATGTTTATAGCAGCAATGTCCACAATAGCCAAACTATGGAAAGAACCTAGATGTTGATCAACAGATGAATGGACCAAGAAGATGTGGTATATATACACAATGGAATACTATGCAGCAATCAAAAGAAATGAAATCTTGCCATTTGCGACAACATGGATGGAACTAGAGCGTATCATGCTTTGCGAAATAAGTCAAGCGGAGAAAGATAACTATCATATGATCTCCCTGATATGAGGAAGTGGTGATGCAACATGGGGGCTTAAGTGGGTAGGAGAAGAATCAATGAAACAAGATGGGATTGGGAGGGAGACAAACCATAAGTGACTCTTAATCTCACAAAACAAACTGAGGGTTGCTGGGGGGAGGGGGGTTTGGAGAAGGGGGGTGGGTTATGGACTTTGGGGAGGGTATGTGCTTTGGTGAATGCTGTGAAGTGTGGAAACCTGGCGATTCACAGACCTGTACCCCTGGGGATAAAAATATATGTTTATAAAAAATAAAAAATTTAAAACAAAACAAAACAAAAAAATAGGTCTATCTGGCTGACTCAGTCTGAAGAGCATGTGATTCTTGATCACTTGGTCAGGAGTTGAAACCCCACGATAGGTGTAGGGATTTCTTAAATAAAACTTAGAAACACTGTCTCCCAAGAGCTAGCAGTCTGATCGATCTCAAGCCCCGGGCACCCCAGGAATTTCTCTTCCGCGGCAGGCAAGTCATTTCAATCATTTCACATCCCTCAAATTAGACCCTCCGGTTCTAAAGGCCTTAGGCTATGTGTGAATGTTAAGAGCAGCAAACCTGTCATAACCAATCTCGTCATTTATAAAACAAGGTTCATAAAATTCACATTACAGGGTTGCTATAAGAGGAGAGGGCAGATGTAACGGGCAGCTTCTCGGATATAGCTGGCTGTCTACCCCAGAAAACTGGGAACTACAGAAGGAAAGTCTAACATCTTTTTTCTTAAAAGATTTGAGATTTAAGGTACATAAGAATCACCATCACCTGGGGGTGGGTGTTAAAATTGTACCTTCCATACCTCACCTACAAAGGTTTGTTTTTTTTTTTTCTTTGAGTGAAGCCAGGAATCTGCATGGTAAGCAGGTGATACTGATACAGCACGTCCACAGACACGGCTGGAGAAACTGGCTCCCCTCGACTAAGTCAGGACAGGAGCTGCTCAGCTGCTGCCGGGATGCCCAGACTTAATGAGGGAGAAAGAGGGAAAGAGTGGTCCAGCTCTCGTTTTAGTCTCGTCCTGTGACTTCATGAGGAAGGACCTGAGAATACCCAGAAAAGTTACACCAAAGGGCAGTTCATCTTGAAATAACACTGAAAATGTAACTTGGGAACATGTTAAGTCCCTTATATTTCTGGCCTGATACTAGGAAGTCTTTAGAGATGACTTAACATAGTGGCTGGGGGTATGAATCCAAGGCTCCTGGGACCTGATCATAACTGCCAAAGTTTGAGTGCAAGCAATAGAATTATTTCGTCTATATTTGGTGGTGTCTGCTACATTCAGTAATCATTCAGTTAGCCATTTGTGCTTATTTTATAATGGAGCTTCAACAGAGCTTCTCTACCAAAGTAGACTTAATTTAAATAGGATGGTTAATGTTTATACACACTATTATACAGGCATTAAGAAAGGCTGGGCTCCCTATATCATTGGTTCCTTTAAGAAACATTATTGAATACCTCCTTATCTTTGGTATACACCTTTACTAGGCTACTTGGAGTCTTTATTCAAATATCACTTCCCTGTCAAACTCCCATACATAATGAATTTTTTAGAATGATTTATATATTTATTCATTTATAGTTATACCTAACTTGTGTCCCCCCCAGAAATTCAGATTGATGTTAACTACTATACAAATATTTTATGACTTGAAGGAATTTTATTATAATACTAATCTCAATATAATAAAATTCACTATTTACCTATCTGTTCCCCAAATGGATCACAAACTTCATGAGGAGAAACTGTATCTTATTCATCATTGAATCTCAACACCTTCAGTGTTCAGTAAATGAGTATAGACACACATCCATAAGCAGGACCAAGTAAATGTCCTTCAAGGTAGTACTTTGAGATACAGCACATATTTCCAATAGTGCTGACACTGTATAGATCCCCTCAAAAATTTGAGATGATCTTTCAAACAGATTTCAAAAGTATACAAATATTTGTTATCCTTTTTATTTTTCCCTAAAACATCTCTTTTCCAGAATTGATTAGAAATAAGCCATTTCCAGTAGTCAAATTCCTCCTCAAGGAATTAGGAATCTCCACAATTAAAGGTGTGAATCTTATTTAGATATCCTCTAAACCTATTAATCCTGAACTACCTCAGTGACTCCACCTGTCTCTCGTCCCATCCTCACCCCAGAGAACTAATTTGGTTTAGAAACTTGAGCTCAAATCCCAAATCCTGCAGCCTGTTATCTGCTTATTTACGGACAAGTTACTTGAACTCTCAGAGCTTCAGTGATGGTTAATTTTGTGGTTAATTTGGCTGGGCCATGTGATACCCAGATATTTGGTTCAACGTTATTCTGGATAAAACTGAAATTTGAATTAGTAGATGAAATATAGCAGGTCATTCTCCCTAAGGAAGAATTCACTTCCTCTGTCAGTTTTCTAGCTGAGACAATGGTCGACTCCAGTGGACCTGTACCACTGGCTTCCCTGGGTCTCCAGAAGGAAGATCATGGAACTTCTCAGCTTCCATAATCATGTGAGCCAACTCCTTATAATAAGTCTCTAAATATTTATATATACCTGAGATAGATCTGAGATAGAAATAAATATTTATCTGTCTAGAGAAATAGGTAGATAGATACCCTATTGATTCTGTTTCTCTGGAGAACTCTAATATACTGTTTCCCCTTCTGTGAAATAGGGAAGGTAAGAGCCATACTTTTTAACACTGGGCTAAATATTTAGCATGTATTATCTCACCTAATACTTCAGCTTTTATATTATGTAGGTACTGTTACTATGCTCATCCCCTCACGTTCCTGCTTATTAAACGTTTTGGCTTCCTTGAGGGATCGACTTCACTTAGAGTAATAGCTCCCCACCACCGACTGACCAACTTACTTTGGGTCTCAGTCAAATCCCAAGGGGGAGAGAATTTATTGGGTCCCAGTTAGTGATTGGTCCTTTTGAGGAAAAATTCTCAGACATGGCTAATCAATGATCTGACCTAGTTGATGGGCTTGTTTGATCAGATTCCCACACTTAGACCATTCCGCATCAGTCAGGCAAAATTGGCAGTGGTGGGGAGATGTTGGTCTCTGGAAACACAATGGCACTTTACACTTAAGAATCCACTCTTGGGGGGCGCCTGGGTGGCTCAGTGGTTAAAGCCTCTGCTTTCGGCTCGGGTCATGGTCCCGGGGTCCTGGGATCAAGTCCTGCATCGGGCTCTCTGCTTGGCTGGGAGCCTGCTTCCCTTCGTCTCTCTCTCTCTGCCTGCCTCTCTGCCTGTTTGTGATCTCTGTCTGTCAAATAAATGAATAAAATATTAAAAAAAAAAAAGGAATCTACTCTTGGGGGCACCTGGGTGGTTCAGTGGGCTGAAGCCTCTGCCTTCCGCTCAGGTCACGATCCCGGAGTTCTGGGATCAAGTCCCACATTAGGCTCTCTGCTCAGTAGGGAGCCTGCTTCCTCCTCTCTCTGCCTCTCTGCCTACTTGTGATCTCTGTCTGTCAAATAAACAAATAAAATCTTAAAAAAAAAAAAAAAAGATTCCACTCTTGGAGTGCTTGGGTGGCTCAGTGGGTTAGGGCCTCTGCCTTCTGCTCAGGTCATGATCCCAGAGTCTTGGGATCGAGCCCCACATCAGGCTCTCTGCTCCACAGGGAGCCTGCTTCCTCCTCTCTCTCTCTGCCTGCCTCTCTGCCTACTTGTGATTTCTCTCTGTCAAATAAATAAAACATTAAAAAAAAAAATCCACTCTTGCTGGAGTGGTAGAGACCTAGACCTAGACTCCTGTAGACTTAGAGGCTACGGATCATAAGCTTGAGGAGGTGGCATTTGTATTTAGGCAGAAAAGATAAAGTACACCAGGTTGTGTTCTTCAGAAAACACTGATCTCCAATCACTTGACTACTGCTAGAACTATGCCTGGCACCTGGCTATCTGTAAAATAATATGTGTTAAATGGATGACTACATTGAGCAACTCCAGGTCCAAGAGAGGCAGCTCCAAAGATCAATTTCTTTGAACTAGTCTTTCTGTAGATGTATGGTCAAGACAGAAATCCATACACTAGAAACATGTTCAGTAAATGTTTTTGCCCTTAACAGATTCTTCATTTCTTCTCTTGAGGTGGAATAAGAAAACCCTGGAGGGGAATACTGAGGAGACCTCTGGAGAAGGCTGGAGCTCCCTCTAGGGGTGAAAATGAAGTATCCTCAGAAATACAGCACAGGCTCTGTAGGTTACATTTTTAAGAACAATGTTTTAATATTGTAAAATATAGCAACATCACCAGAACAGCTTCACAGAGTGGAAAATTTAACAATATTCCTTTGTCTACACATTCATTCAAACGTTAAGTATCTATTATATACCAGGATGATATTTGGATATTTAAGTTGAGGATGTGGGAATGTGGAGAAACAGGAACACTTGTACCTTGCTGGTGAGAATGTAAACTGGTACAGCCCTGTGGAAAACGGTATGGAATTTCCTCAAAAATTTTAAAATATAACTACCCTATGATCGAGTAATCTCTTTTGTGTTCATATCCAAAGAAAATAAAATCAGGATCTTGAAGAGGTAGCTGCACCCCCCCCCCCATGTTCATTGCAACATTATTTATAATAGCCAAGATATGGAAGCAACCTAAATGTTCACTGACAGGTGAATGGATTAAAAATGTGATTTAACACACACATACACATGCAATGGAATATCATTCAGCCTTTAAAAAGGAAGAAAATCCAGGCATTTGTGACAACATGGATGAAGCTGGACAACATCATGCTAAGTGAATGCAGCCCGATATATAAAAACAAATACTGTAGGATATCACTTATATGTGGAATCTAAGTAGTCAAACTCATAGAAGTGACTATGGTTAATAACATGGTCATGGATACTAGAAATTTACCAACAGTAAATCCTAATTGTTACAAGAAAAAGTGTTAATTATATGAGGTGATGGATATATTAACCAGCTTGATTATGGTCATATTTCATAGTGTATAGGATATAAAAATATCACATTATAATGCTAATGTCAACATCATGGAAACATAAGACATTCCTCCTTTTCACCGCCCCTTCTCAACAGAGAATTAGACATCCATGCACAAACAAAAACACCTTGGAAGGAACTGTGGGATAAAACAATATACCCAAGAGGAGTCTCTCCCACCACTCTGCCCTCAGTATAGAACAAACAAAGCAACAAACCTATACCAACTCTTCTGGTTATGGTGGGAAAAAACTTAGGGAGCAGTGACCTGGGCAGATATCCATGGTTGAGAGAGAAAATTCAGAAGTGCATTCTACCTGAAGAGATTCCAGTTCTTCATTAGAAGAAACAGTTTGGAGTAGCAGAGAGAAAAGAACATCTCCCACTGCCCGCGCCCCCCTCTCCCCTACTGTCGCAACACTGCATGAACTACCAGGTGACAGCAATCTCTCCCACAGAATGAGTACCCCCACTACACCAAGTGGTGCAGTTTAGAAGGCAAGTGAAGAAATCCTTTCTCTCTAGCAGCATCTGAGGACTGAGATCAGACCTCCATGACTGCAAGGAGGGGGAAGATCAAGGAAGTTCATTAAAGACTAGCTCAGCAGGAAGTCCACCCATAAGCCTCTTGGAGTACCATACCCTGGGATCTATGGGTAAAGAAGATATTAAAACAAACTTTTGAAAAACAAAAAAGAGGTGTCCCATAGTCAGCTGGTGAGTTGTAAGAACCAGAGAAGACATAAAAGTTTAAGAATTCTGCCACAAGAGGGAGCAAGAAAAGTAGAACCGATATACCCACACAAAGGCAGAGAAAAATTGCAGATAATAACAGCATCAGTGAACAGAGTATTCCAACTGAAGAGAGTTGCCAACAATTTAAAGAGGCATCTACTACTTCAGAAACAACACACAAAACTACAGAACCAATATAAGACTACAAGAAACATGAAGAATCAAGGAAAAGTGCACAGACAACCCCCATCAAATCAATCCAAGAGGTCTACGCCAAGATACAGAATAATACAAATACAAAAGTTAATGATAAAGAATTTTAAGAGCAGTAGTTTAAAAGAAAACAGTTATATACAAGGGAAACCTCATAAGGCTACCAGCTTATTTTTCAGTAAAAACTTTGAATACATCATGTAATCCCCTTCTGGCCTGCAAAGTTGCTGAAAGGAAAATACCTGCAACCAAGAATACTCTATCCAGCAAGGCTATCACCCAGAATAGGGGAGAGAGAGAGAGAGAGTTCCCCAGACAAACAACAAGTTAAAGGAGTTCATCACCATTAAACCAGGCTTATAGGAAACATTAAAGGGAATTTTTTGAGTGAAAATTATAATTAAGATTAAGAAAATTAGGGGGGGAAATTCACAGTTACATAAAACATAATAAAAGTAGATCAATTACTTATAAAACGAGTATGGAGGTTAAGCACAAAAGCAATAAAATCAAGTATTTATAAAAATCAAAGGATTCACAATACAAAAGGATATAAGTTCTAAAATCATATGCACAAAACATGGGGGAAGTGATAAAAATTTAGGGCTTTTAGAATGCTTAAGTGGCTATCAATGTAATATAGACTGTTACACGCATAAGATGTATGCATCTATGTATGCATATGTATATTAACCTAATGATAGTGCAAATCAAAACCTTGTAACAAATATGCAAAAATAAAGAGAAAGGGCTCCAAGCATATCACTAAAGAAAGCCATCAATGACAAGAGATGAGAGCAAGAGAAGAAAGAACTACAACAAATGTAAAACCAGTAATAAAATGTCAGTAAGTACATACTTATCAATAATTACTTTGAATATAAATGGACTAAATGCTCCAATCAAAAGACATAGGGTGATTGAATGGATAAAAAAGTAAGACCCATTTATATGCTGCTTACAAGAGATTCATTTCACACCTAAAGACACATGCAGGTTGAAAGTGAAGAGATAGAAATATTTACCATGCAAATGAAAGTGGGGGGAAAAAAAACAAAGTGGGATAGCAATACTTAGACAAAACAGATTTTAAAGGAAATACTACAACAAGATATTAAAAAGAGGCACTACATAATCATATAGGGAACAATTCAATAAGAAGATATACCAATAGCAAAATATTTATGCACTCAACATAGGAACACCTAAATCCCTAAGCAACTACTAATAGACATAAAGAAAAATCAATAGCTGTACAATAATAGTAGGGGATTTTAACACCCTGCTTACATCAATGGCTAGATCATACAAATAGAAATTCAAGTAAACCATGGCCTTGAATGATACATTGGACTAGATGGATCAAAAAGATATATTCAGAACATTCCATCCTAAAACAGTGGAATATACATTCTTCTCAAGTGCACATAGAACATTCTCTAGACTAGATCTTCTATTCAGCCACAAAACAAGTCCCAACGAATTCAGGAAGATTGAAATCATATGCATCTTTTCCAGCCACAATAGTATGCACCTGGAAATCAATCACAAGAAAAAATCTGGAAAGAACAGAAACACATTGATGTTAAATAACATGCTACCAAACAATGAATAGGTCAACTAAGAAATCCAAGAGGAAATTTTTTTTTAAAAGTACAAGGAGACAAATGTATATGAAAACACAATGACCCAATACTTAGGGATGCAGCAAAAGCTGTACCAAGAGGGAAGATTATAGCAATTGAGACCCACCACAAGAAGAAAAATCTCAAGTAAATAAACAACCTAAAAGAACAAACCCAAAGCTAGTAGAAGGAAGGAAATTAAAAAAAATTAGAGTATAAATAAATGAAATACAGATTAAATACAATAGAACAGATCAATGAAACCAGGAGATGGTTTTTTGAAAAGATAAAACTGATAAATCTTTAGCAAGATTCATCACAAAAAAGGGGCAGGGGGTCTCAAAAAAAAACAGGAATAAAAAAGA
Source organism: Mustela nigripes (assembly GCF_022355385.1). Taxonomy (NCBI): domain Eukaryota; kingdom Metazoa; phylum Chordata; class Mammalia; order Carnivora; family Mustelidae; genus Mustela; species Mustela nigripes. The sequence goes on along the minus strand of NC_081559.1, from coordinate 175,450,597 downwards.
AGAAATAACTGACACCACATAAATAAAAATAATTCTAACATTATGAAAAATTATATGCTAACAGAATGGAAAAACTAGAAGAAATGGATAAATTCCTAGAAATACAACCTGCTGTGACTGAATAAGGAAGGAATATAAAATTTGAACAGACCAGTTACTAACAATGTAATTGAATCAGTAAACAAAACCTCCCAACGAACAGAAGTCCAGAACCAGACAGCTTCACAGGAGAATTCTAGGCATTCAAAGAAGAGTCAATACCTACTTTTCTTAAAGTATTCTAAGAAACAGAAGAGGAAGGAGCTTCCAAAATCATTCTAGGAAGCCAACATTACCCCTATACTAAAATCAGATAAAGGCACTATGAAAAAAGAGGCCATTATCTCTCATGAACATAGATGCCATAGAATATTGGTTAATCAAATTCAAAAATATATTTAAAAACATTCACATAATCAAGTGAGCTTTATTCTAAGGATGCAAGCATGGTTTAATATTCACAAGTCCGTATTATCTATCTCATTAACAAGAGAAAGATACATCACACAAAAACCATAGATCATTTCAGTAGACACAGAAAAAGCACTTGACAAAGTACAACATACATGATAAAAACTCTCAACAAAGTAGGTTTAAAGGGAATATACCTCAACAGAATGAAAGGCCATAGATGAAAAACCCACAGCTAACATCACGCTCGATGGTGAAAAACAGAGCTTTATCCACCAGGTCGGGAACAAGACAAGAATGCCCAGTCTCACCACTAATATTGAAATAGTTTTAGGCACAACAAACAGACAGAGGGGAAAAAAGCATCCAAAAAGGTAAGAAGTAAAGCTGTCACTGTTTGCAGATAACATGATACTACATATAGAAAATCCTAAACACTCCACCAAAAAACTACTAGAACTGATCAATGAATTCAGTAATGTTGCAGGATACAAAATTAATATACAAAAAATCTGTTACATTTCTATACGCTAATAGGGAAGGAGCAGAAAGAAATTAAAACAATCCCATTTACGATTACACCTAAAATAAAATACAGAGGAATAAACTTAAGGAAGTGGAAGACTTGTGCTCTGAAAGCTATCAAGCACTGATGAGAAATTGAGGAGAACACAAACAAATGTAAAGATACTCCATGCTCGTGGATTAGGAAAAAGTATTGTTTAAATGTCCATACTACCAGAGCAATCTACAGATTCAACATAATTCCCTATCAAAATATTAACAGCATTTTTCACAGAAAACAAAAAGAAAAACTAATACTCAAATGTGTATGGAAAAACAAAAAACCCCAAATAGGTGAAGCCATCTTAAGAAAGAACAAAACCAAAGATATCACAATGCCAGATTTCAGGATACGCTGCAAACTTTAGTAATCAAAACAGGATGTTACTGGCACAAAAACAGGCACATAGATCAATGGAACAGAATAGAGAGCCTAGAAATAAATCCACATTTCCTTTTAAAGATTTTGTTTATCTGAAAGGGAGAGAGAGAGAGCATGAACAGGAGGAGGAAAAGAGGGAGAGAAACAAGCAGACTCCACACTGAGCGCAGACCCAGATCTTATAACCCAGGAGACTAAAAACTGAGTTGAAATCAAGAGTTGGATACTTAACCAATGGAGCCACCCAGGTCCCCCAAAATAAACCCACACTTTTATGGTCAATTAATCTACCACAAAGAAGGCAAGAATATACAACGGGGAAAAGAGACTCTTCAATAAATGGTGTTGGGAAAACAGGATAGCTGCGAATAAAAAATGAACTGGGACCACTTTCTTACACCATACACAAAAAATAAACTCCAAATGGATTAAAGACCTATCGTGAGACCTGAAACTATAAAATTCCTAGAAGAAAACATAAGAAGTAATCTCTTTGACTTCAGCAGTACGAATATTTTTCTAGCTATGTCTCCTAAGATAAGGGAAACAAAAACAAAAAACAAATGGGACTACATCAAAATAAAAATCTTCTGCACAGCAAGGAAAACCATAAACAAAACCAAAAGACAATCTATGGAGTAGAAGTTAATTGCAAATGACATATATATTTAAAAATATCCAAAATATATAAAGAATTTATACAACTCAACACCCCAGAAACAAATAGTCCAATGTAAAAATGGCTGATGGAAACACCTGTGTGGTTAAGTCAGTTAAGTATCTGCCTTCAGCTCAGGTCATGATCTCAGGGTCCTGGGATTGAGTCCTGCCTCAGGCTCTCTGTTTAGCAGTGAGTCTGCTTCTCCCTCTCCCTCTGTGATCTCTCTGGCTCTCGCTCTTTCTCAAATGAATAAATAAAATCTTAAAAAAAAAAAAAGGCAGAGAATCTAAAATTGACATTTTTTCCAAAGAAGACATAAAGATGGCCAACGGACACATGAAAAGATGCTCCACATCACTCATCATCAGGGAAATGGAAATCAAAATCACAATAAGATATCACCTTGCACCTGTCAGAATGGCTAGAATAAAAAAAAAGACCAGAAATACCAAGTGTTGGTGAGGATGTGGAGAAAAAGGAACCCTTGTACACTCTTGGTAGGAATGTAAATCTGTGCAGCCACTATGAAGGTCTCTCAAAAAATTAAAAATAGAATTACTTATCTTATCCAGTAATTCTACTACTAGGTGTTTACTCCAAAAAACAAAAACACTAATATGAAAAGATACATGCACCTCTGTTTATTGTAACACTGTTTATACTAACCGAAATATGGTAAAAACCCAAGTGTCCACTGATAAATGATGGATAAAAATGATGCAGTACATATGTAGAGTGGAATATTACTCAACCACTAAAAAAGAATGAAATCTTGCCACTTGGAACAACATGGATGGATCTAGAGAGTATAATGCTCAGTGAAACATCAGTCAGAGAAAGACCAATACATATGTTTTCACTCATGTGGAATTTAAAAAACAAAGGAAAAAAAGACAACAAAAAACCACTTTTAAATGTAGAGAAAAAAATTTGTGGTTGCTGAGAGAAGGTGGGTGAGGTGATGGGTAAAACAGGTGGAGGGGATTAAGAGTACACATATCATAATGAACACTATGTAATGTATAGCATTTTTAGTCATTATATTGTATACCTGAAGATAATATAGCACTATTAATTACACTAAATATTAATTACACCTAAATAAAGATATAAATAAAAAGATTAAAATCAAAGAAAAGAAAGAATCAAGTTTGGTCATTACCACAAATAATTCTTCTATAATCAGACTTAAATCAGACTTGTCTTCTAGCTGATAAAAAATTCAAAATAGCTTTTCTGAGGAAACTCAACAAGCTATGAAAAGGGAAAAAACTCAGACAAAAATCATGAAAAAAAAATAGTCTTGAAAGGAGATATTTATGACAGAGATAGAACCCATAAACAAAAGAACCAAGCAGAAATTCTGAAGCTGAAGAACTCAATGAATAAAATGAAAAACATAATACAAAGCCTCTGCAGCAGAGCAAATGAAAGAATGAGTTAGAGGCTAAGGATTTTGAAATACCCCAGTTAAAGGAAAGGAAGAGAGTGGGAAAAGAATGAAGAATGGCTCTTTGATCCATGAGACACCATCAAATGACAAATATTAGAATAATTGGGAGCCAGATGGAGATGAGAGGGAGAAGGGGGCATACAGTTGAGCTAAAGATGGGATAGTTGAGAAGTTCCAAAACCCAGGGAGAGAGGAATGATATATTCAAAGTGTTGAAAGAAAAAACTGCCAGCCAGAATACTGTCTCTGGCATCGTTATTCTTCAGATATAAAGGAGAGGTAGGAGCACTGGGTGGGTCACCTGGTTCAGAGTCCAACTCTGGATTTCGACTCAGGTCATGATCTCAGAGTCATGGGATCGAGCCCTGAGTCAGGCTCTGAGCTCCGTGCAGAGTCTGTTCGAGACTCTCTCTCTCTCTCTCCCTCTCTCTGCCCCTCCTCCTGCTCACACACGCCCCTTGTCTCTCCTTGAATAATACAGACAAATAAATCTTTTTAAAAAATGAATAAGAAATAAAGACTCACAAGCTGAGGGGTTCACCACTAGACTTGCCTTTCAGTAACACAGAAAGGAATTCTTCAAGTTGAGTGAGAAGACGTTAACCAGTGACAAAAAAATATATAAAAGTATGTAATACAGTGGTGAAGGTAAATATACAGTCAAACTTAGAGTACTCCGATTCTGTAATAGGATTGTGTATTAGCCACTTAATTGTAGTCTAAAGGTTAAAGGAAAAATATGTTTTTATTATATTAAAAATAATTATAGCTACTATAATTGTAACTAATACACAATACAAAAAGAGGTAAATAATGACATCAAAAAAGTAAAACGGGAGTAAAAGTGTGAAGACTTTTGTAGATGACAGAAGTTGCTGTCAGCTTTAAATGGGCGGTTACCTTTTTTTTTTTAAGATTATTTATTTATTTATTTGACAGATAGAGATCACAAGTAGGCAGAAGTAGGTAGAGAGGCAGGCAGGGGGCGGGGGTGGGGGGGCGGGGAGCAGACTCCCTGCCGAGCAGAGAGTCTGATGCGGGACTCGATCGCAGGACCCTGGATCATGACCTGGGCCGAAGGCAGAGGCTTAACCCACTGAGCCACCCAGGCGCCCAAATGGGCTGTTATCTTATGTAAGCCTCACAATAACCACAAAGCACAATTGTAGAGCAGAGACACTAAAGATAAAGGTGAAACAGAGCATACCTATAGAAAATTCACCAATTTACAAAAGTATGCAGAATCAGTGGGGAAATACAAAACACCCAGAAAAGAATTAACAGGATGGGAGTGATTAAAACTTTATATCAATAATAACTTTAAATGCAAATTGATTGTATGACCAAAAGGCAGAGTGGCAGGATAGATTTTTAAAAATAGACTCAGATAATTGCTTCCTTTAAGAGACTCACTTCAGCTCACAAGCTCAGGGTAAAGGGATAGAAATAGAGTTTCATGTAAGTGGAAACCAAAACAAAGAATGCAGGGGTAGAGGGCTATATACTTACATCAGAAAAAACAGATTATAAGCCAAAGGTGGTTTAAGAGAGAGAGAGAGAGATGGGGCACCTAAGCAGCTCAGTTGTTCAGGTTCTGCCTTCAGCCCAGGTCATGATCCCAGGGTCCTAAGATCAAGCCCTGCAACCAGCTCCCTGCTGAACTGGGAGACTGTTTCTCCCTTTCGCACTCCCCCTGCTTGTGTTCCCTCTTCCACTGTATCTCTGTCAAATAAATAAAATCTTAAAAAGAGAGAGAGAGAGAGAGAAAAAACCAATATACAATGATAGAGAGATCAATTCATCCAAGAAGATTAAAAATTATAAATATTTACATATCCAACATTGCAGCACCAGAATATACTAAGCAAATACTAACAGATTGGAAGGGAAAAAGAGACAATCATACATTAATAGGATACTTCAATACCTGCTTTCAACAGTAGGAAAATCATCCTGACAGGGAACAACAAGGAAATGTTGGACTTTGAACCATCCATTAGACAAACGAACCTAATCGACATTTATAGAACATCCTACCCAAAAGATGCAAAATATGCATTCTTTTCAAGCACACATGGAACATTTTCCAGAGTAGATCATATGATGATTATAGAATAAGTCTTAGCAAATTTTAAAAGATTTAAATCATACCAAGTGTCTTTTCTGACTGCAAGGATATGAATCTAGAAATCAACAAGAAGAAAGCTACAGATAAGTGGAAATTAAACAACACATTGTTTGTGTTGAACCAACAGTTCAACCAAGGAATCAAAGAGAAATAAAAACTATTTCAAACCAAATGAAAATAGAAACATACCAAGCCTATGGGATGCTGCAAAAGTAGTTTTAAGAAAGAAGTTTATAGCAATAAATGCATTTATTAAGAAAATAAAAAGATTTCAAACAGACTAACTTTACACAAGGAATGAGAAAAAGAAAAACTAAGTCCAAAGTAAGCAGAAGGAAGGAAATAACTAAGATCAGACCAAAAATAAATGTAGTAGAGGTGAGAAAAATAAACAGTTTTTTCAAAAAGATGAAGAAAATTCACAGACCTTTACCTACTCGAAGAAAAAAAAAAAAAGAGAGAGATCAAATAAAACCAGAAAAAAGGAGATATTACAACTGATATTACAGAAATACAAATGTTATAAGAGGTTGCTATGAACAATTAAATGCCAATAAATTGGACCACAGTCAAAAAAATTCTTAGAAACATGCAACTTACCAAAATTTAATAATAACAGAAATCTGAATAAATGAACAGCCAGTAAGGAGTTTAAATCAGTAATCTTCCAATAAAGAAAACCGCAAGACCAGATGACTTCATTGGCAAATTATATTAAACATTTAAAGAAAAACAAAAACAGCAATTTTTGTCAAACTCTTTCCAAAACATAGGAAAGAAGGGAACACTTCAAACTCATTTTATGGGGCCAGCGTGACCCTGATAGCAAAGCCAGATACCGACACCGCCTCCCCCCAAACAAAACAAAAACAAAATCAAACAAAAAACGCTATAGACTAATATCCCTGATAAATGTAGATACAAAAATTTTCAACAATATATTAGCAAACAATTATATACCATGAACGAATGGGATATATCCGGGGGATGCAAGAATGGTTCAACACTCATAAGCCAATAAATACACATCCCCACATTAATAGAAAGATTAAAACCTTATGGTCATCTGAAAGTATGTAGAAAAAGCATTTGACAAAACACAACATCCTTTTAGGATTAAAAAAACAGGGGGATCAACAAATTGGGCATAAAAGAAATATACTTTGACAGAGCACAAAGGTCATCTATGACAAGCTCACAGCTAACATCAAAGATTGAAAGCTTTTTCTCTAAGATCAGGAAGACATACTGAGAATTATTTTTATACAGATGAAAGACCCCTCCCCTAGAAGATAGATAGGATAACTAACCGCTTGTTTGCTTTTCTGTAAACCGCTGGCTTTTAGGTATAGACCAGGTTATTAATTAGGTTATTAATTGCTTATTAATCACTCTTTTGCCCTTCTGTAACTGCTTGGCTTATAGAAATAATAGAGACGCCATGATGGCATTCCTACCTTCCCCCTTCTTGTTCCCCTTTCCTGCCTCTCTCCTCCCACGCGCGGGCCCTCAGAACCAATCAGCTTGTTCCCCCTTCCCGCCTCTCTCTTCGCGCGCGCGCGCGCGGGTCCTTAGAGCCAATCAGCAAACTCCACGTATGCCTTTTTCAAAAGTTCTAACTGTCAACCAATCAGTTGCGCCCCACCCAAAACTTGTTTGTACCTGTCTATAAAAACCCAGCACCACCCCAGCCGGGCGTGCTCAGCTAGCAGGAGCTGCTGACCACCCGCAGGCGCAGGCGCGCGCTGACCACCCGCAGGCGCCTGCGTAACAATAAAGAACCTCTTGCTGATTGCATCCAGTGGCAGTGTTGGATTCTTGGGTAAGGGGATCCGCGGGTCTTTCACAGATTCTGATGACAATGAAAAATAATCCAAGTGAAAATGTAATTCAAAAAAAGAAGAAACTATAATTCATCTCTAATGTATAGATATTAGTAGCCAATTGTTCCTCATCTGCCAACTTTTACTCACCCTTCTGATGGCCGTGTTGCACTTTTTCCCGGGCAAACACTTTGTAGCTGTTCTCCGTTGGCTTAGTTCAGATGAAGTTAACTCCACTCCCAGAGCCAGAGGTGGACAAGTGGCATCAACCCCATATTCTTAGTCCTCATTGTTGGTTCAAGAATGTACACAGCCTTGGAACTATTGCTGGAGTCAAGTAAGAGAGAAGATTTCTTTTCTGCTCCATCTTGAAACTGGGAAGCCAGCAGGTGGAGGACACCCACCTACCTAAAAGCAGAACAAGCAAAAGCAAACTGAGAGATGGAGGAGGAGGGGGTCTCTGAATGAAATCAACTATCTGGATCCAGCTGAGACTAAAGGTAAATCTATCCCTAGACTTTTCAGCTATGGGACCCAAAAGTTTTGCCTTTTCAAAGCCAGTTTCTGTCCCTTGCAATCACAAAGGTCTTCACTATGTAACTTCCGTTCTTTGTGGCTCTAAGTCTACAGACTGCTCCCATTCTAGGTCCTAGTGACTCTAAACCTAGCCTATCTGGTTTTCAACCTAAACTCAAATTAAGACTAAGATAATGGCATGCTGCTACAGTAAACAACTTCATTCATAACAAGACCAGTATCTTTTAAATTAAATCCCGTTAGTAAACGTACGATTAGCTTATTGAACTTTACATCTGTAACTATACATTTTATGGGCAAACCAAATCATAGACTACCCTGTACTGAAATTCAGTTTGACCTCTGTATAAAGGGTAGGCAGAACACAAGATGTATAAACTTGTAACTGATAGTTATTATGGATGCTAAAGAGAGGAAGAGAAAAAAATTTTGCAATATGAACAAGAATACCTAAAAATAATTGGATTTTTATTCAGTGCAGGGTTACAAAATGATACCACGAAGACATCATATTTCTTCTTTAGGAATGTAAAAGAGCTCTAGGCATTTTAGAATGTGGGTAGCTAGCAGTACAAAGTTTTCCAAAATAGCCACAGGAGATAATTATCAGTAAAATACTGGTAAGTCTTCCTTTTTTGTTGTTGTTTATTTTGTGCCTACTACTAATAGGGACAGTGCTTAGGCAATAGAGTGTCAGCAGAGAACATAGGAGAAAATTCCTGACCTTAAGAAGCTCACAGACCATAACGTCAAAAAATAAGTATTACATGGGTGCCTGGGTGGCTCAGTCGGTTAAATATCTGCCTTCGGCTCACACCATAATCCCAGGGTCCTGGGACTGAGTCCCAGATCAGATTCTATGCTCAGCAGAGTCTGCATCTCCCTCTGCCCCTCCCCCCACTCATGAGTGCTCTCTCTCCCCAAAAATAAATAAAATCTTCAAAAAAAAATAAAAAGCAAGTATCATAGTAAGGCAAGTGTGTAATTTAATGGATTTATATCCAAGTGACATTATGAGGCATAGGAAGGAATCATCAACCCTGCTTAAGGGGATAGATGCTCATAGAAGGATTTATAAGGGTTATACTTGAAGGATTTTGGTAGAGACCCTTACAAAAATCCACTATAAGGGGCTTGTGACCCCACCACCAACACTCCAATATGAAAATGTCAAAATGTTTCCTTCTACCAGAAAGCAGATAGTTACTATCTGCTCTCTTAGAATTTCCTACCACCACTATCACTACAAGTACCTTCTAGGCTATATAATTTAGTGATTAAAACGACAGGTTCTGGGGTGCCTGGGTGGCTCAGTGGTTAAGCCTCTGCCTGCAGCTCAGGTCATGATCCCAGGGTCCTGGGATCGAGCCCCGCATCGGGCTCTCTGCTCAGTGGGGGGTCTGCTTCTCCCTCTCTCTCTTCCTGCCTCTCTGCCTACTTGTGATCTCTCTCTGGGTCAAATAAATAAATAAAATCTTTTAAAAAAAAATAAACACAGGCTCTAGATTCAGATCCTAGATTTACCACTTGATAGCAGAACAAGCTAAAGGAAGACATTGAAGCAAAGTATTGAACTCTAAAGGTTGATACACCCTTTTCAAAAGGGTAAATTATATATCTGTAGAGAGGAGAGTTTCTAATTCCCACGAAACTTCTACTTGATGCCTTTTTGAAGTGGGGGTGGGGGAGGTCGGGGTACCAGGTGGTGGGTATTATAGAGGGCACGGATTGCATGCAGCACTGGGTGTGGTGAAGAAATAATGATACTGTTATGCTAAAAATAAATAAATGAAAAATATTTTTTAAAAATCTTGCTTTTTCACTTGAAGTATATATTTCTATAAATCAGAATATATGCCACCTTGAATCCAAATAAGGTTGATGAAACTTGCAACTCAGAATCTCCATAGGCCTATCATTTCTGTCCCAGGAAAGGCACTAAATAGTTCAAAGACCCAACCAATCACCGTCATCAGGAATGCCTTAGAGAGCATGGAAGTTAGTGATTGTTCTACAGACTCTGTAGTTCTATAGACTCTTCTGGCTTACCACATGCCAGCAGAGAGACCTTGAACAAGTCACTTAACTTACAGATGAGTTTCCTCATCTGTAAAATAAGGACCTTCTCCTTGAAGGTATAATAAATAAGATAAGGGATGTAAAGGGTTTAGACCACTGCAAAGCAACATTGTAATCCCTCAAAAAAAAAAAAAAAAAAGTAAACCATTACGGTTATGATTATTTGATGGATCTCCTAAGCGGGTGAACAGAGGTCTGACTGTAGACTGGAACACACAGTCTCCCCACCCTATACATTGTCCCATCATGAAGAACACACTAGAAATTCCTGGAGACAGAACTGAGTGAATGACTAAAAAGTCTCATCGTTGGGTGCCTGGGTGGCTCAGTGGGTTAAAGCCTATGCCTTCAGCTCAGGTCATGATCCCAAGATCCTGGGATCGAGTCCCACATCGGGCTCTTTGCTCAGCAGGAACCTACCCCCCCACCACTCTGCCTGCCTCTCTGTCTACTTGTGATCTCTGTCTGTCAAATAAATAAATAAAATCTTAAAAAAAAAAAAGTCTCACCATCTGGCAAAGAGATAAAAGCAGTGTGTTGCTTGGCTTCTGATAGGGAACAAAGGTATAGTGAATCCCTTTACTATGACTGCAAGCAGAGAATCGAGGATGACCTCGTCCAGAGAGATGAGACATCTATCATTTTGGCATATGCCAAAAGGAGAGATTCCTTTTAGGATGTCTGTTTACCTTTCTCTACCACCAACTCATTCCATACATACGTACACAGTGTTCAAGACAGGCATTTTCTCACAAGATGAGTGGATTTTAAGCTCCATGGAGTGGGGATTTTGCTCCCTGAAGTATCTACAACCTATAAGAGCAACTGGCACATGGTACGTTCTCGATAAGCATTTGTTTAATGAGTGAACAGGATCATTTCCCTCTTACACAGCTGATTAGACCAAGAGTGAAAAATTTCAGCCTCTGGGCCCATCAGATTCTCTCTTACAAAAACATGCATTCTGGTTTTGGAGTATGGGTTTATGAACAATCAGCCCTGGCTTTGCAATGGGGTATAAACTCTGAGGCTAAGGACACCACTGAATGATGGGGGAGGTGGCATGAGCAAACAGGGCAGAGGCACCTAGCTAGCTGAGAAGGGGAAAAATTGAAGCAAATACACACAAAAAATGCAGAGACAAAAGACCTTGCAACCCTAGAGAGAAAGACACAGATTTGGAAAGAATAGCTACCTTAGATCTATATTTCCAATTCCTGGTCCTCATGAAACTCAGCTTTGTTCCCTTCCCTAGGACTTTAGGACTATTCCTGTGTCCTTCGTTTGAATTTCCCCTTTGTCTAGTCTACATCCGTGTGAACTGGTTTCAGTTTTTACAATCAGATATCCCCTAAAACAATTGGAATTTGCCAAGGTGTACAAAGAAAGATTAAAATGTTTGAATCTGATTCAAAGCTAGGAACATTTAGTGACTTTCAACTGAAATATTATAATGGCTTGGGAGCCCACATCTAATTTACATAATGAGGTAAATGTTTACTTAGACTCATCCCCTAAGAGTCATCTCTGCCTTTCTAAAGAATTCAAAAGGCTGTTACAGATTTTCAAAGAGCTTTTCCTCCCTAGTGCCTAATCTATCTGCTGTACTAAAAGTGAATTTGCCAAAAATGTTTCTGACAAAAGTGAAATGCAATATTTAGAACTTCCTATTAAATAATTTAAGAGTTTTATTCAAGAGGCTAAATAACTGTTTTCAGAATATATAATTTGATTTTTCCCATGAGAACAGTTACTCTCAGGGTTCTTTTGCGATGATCTATAAAATTTTGGAAGAATTTAGCTCTCCTCTCTTTTCAGTTGTGGGACAACACATTGACCAACTCTGTGGATAGGACTGGCGTACCTTGGAAATTCTGATCTTCCCCCCCCCCCCCCCCCCCCCCCCCCCCGGAAGTGCTGCGTCTCCATTTTCCCTTAAGGCAACTGCATCCTTCCAATCACTCTGGCTGAAAGCCTTAGTCATCGCTAACTCCACTCTTTCTCTTGCATTCTGTTTATGGGCTGAATTAGGTCTCCTAAAAAGATTTGTTGAAGTCCTACCCCCAGTACCCCAGCATGTGACATCATTTGGAAATAAGGTTTTACAGGTGTGATTAGTATGAAGTCATACTAGAACAGGGTAGGTTTTTAATCCACAGATGACTCGTTCCCCTTATAGGAAAAAAGACACACGCAAGAGCAGAGCACCATGTGGCAGGTGGAGGGCCACAGTGGCAAGCCAAGGAATGCCAAGGATGTCTGTCAAACCACTAGAAGATAGGAAGAGACCAGGAAGGATTCTCCCCTACACCTGTCGGGGGAGCTTTGCTTGCCAACATTTTGATTTCAAACTTCTAGCTTCCAGAACTGGGAGACAAATTTTTGTTGTTCTCACCCACCGAGTTTGTAGCACTTACTTCTTTATGGCAACTAATTTAAACCTACATCCAGTTGGCATGCAAATCTTCTTGGCCCCACCGTCAGCATACATCTGGAATAAAGCTGCTTCTCACCACATCCAAACTGGTCTATTCTCAACACGAGAGCCAGGGTTGTGCTTTTAACATTGAAATCAAAGGGGGTTTCTTTCTGCTCTGCTTCCAGTGCCTATTTCTTCAGAGTAAAATCCAGAATGCTCACAATGCTCTAGGTCTTCGTATGGCAACACGCTCCTGTGACCTCTCCCTCTACCTAGGGTCGGTCTCCCCTCCCTGTTCATCCTCTCCCTCATTTAGCCACTCTGACCTCCCTGCAGTTCCTTGAATAAGCCATGCAGCCTCTTAGGGTCTTTGTACTGGCTGGCTGCTCTTCCTCTGCCCAGAGCACGTGTGCCCTAGAAGTCCTCCAAATCTCTGTTCATCTTTCATCCTCTTCTAGAGTGACCCACTTTGACCAGTCCATTTAAAATGATATCTCTCGCATTCTCAATCTCCCTGGTCCATTTATCCTTTTTTATAGCACTTAACTTTGAGTAAATTATAGAACTTGTGAAATAGGTTTATTGCTCATCTTCAGTTCCCACCTCCTCGAAAGAAGGAGACCCACAATGGTATGAAGGTTTGGTTGTTTTCTTTTTCTTTCTTTTTCCCCTTGGTGTACTCCAAGCACCAATATAGTAGGTGCTTGAGAAATGACCTGTTGGATGCGTGACTACCAAAAGGAGACACCAGCTGAACCCTGTGCTGGGCTAGTCAGGGCTGGGCCCCAGACTCCCTTCAAGAGTTTACACTTCTCGCTAGTTCCCTGTTTGGGAACATCACATTGGTGGTTTGGAATCGGCCATGGTAGAAATATTTATAACGTAAACATTGACAAACCCTGCAAATCAGACCTTTTTTGTTTTTCTTCTTCCTTCAGGAGAACGGATAAACACTTACCAGGACATCACAGCTGCCTAACACTGACAAAAAGTACAAGCATAACAGAGTTTGAGCTGTGGGACTAACTGAACAAATCAGAATTTAGCTCATTTGGCTTGCTTTGCTCATCAGAAGCTAAATTCCACTGAAAATAAATTCTATGCCCTTGTTAGGGTTGACATGACAATGTTTATCTATTGTAAATACTATTGAAAATAAATTCCATGCCCTTGTTAGTGTTGACATGATAATGTTTATCTATTGTGATCACACCAAAAAGAGCAGTGGATTAAATATTGTCATGATCAAGCAATGTTTTATGGCTTACTACTACTAAATCAATACCGAGGACACAAATGTGAATAGATTGTTCACTGAAGTAATATTTCAGTTTAACTCTGTTGCTGAATTTAATAGCACAATTATTAACTTGGTGTTAAACTTTAGTTTAATTAAAGACACACTTGACAAGACCCAGACATTGTGATAAGGAATGACGGCACTAGGGTAAATAAGATGTGGTCTTTGTTCTTAAGGTGTCCAAAGTCTAGCAGGAAAAAATGGCATGCATATTATGTGATAGGAACTTAAGACATACATAGAATTTGAAAGACATGTAAAAATCAAGATGATTTTTGCACCACTTAATTTTTTTTGCTGTTTTCTTATCAACATAGTAAAACACAAGTCTGATGAGGACAATTTGGATACACACAACTAGTCATTGTGCCTGTAAGGACCTATTTAGCCAGAGTGCTCCCATCCAGGTTAAACAATAACCTTGTTGTTTAACCCTTAAACTGTCCCTGCCCCCTTCCCCCAAGGGACTTAGTAAAAAACAAGTCCTAGAAACCAGCCCCAGGTGACAAAGTCCAGATACAAGGGTGGGTCAGGCCAGGTGGAGACATCTGATCAGTGGGGGGTTGCATACTGTCTTCCTAGCTACCAAGGAGTATGAGCTCCACTCTTTGGGAGCCTTTTGGGTGCCAATTCTAACCAAGGTGATAGGCTAGGTCAAATGTCTACTATAGGGTAAATTGTAATTCAATTGGTCACCTATGTGTGACCTAACATGACTGTGGAGTTTCCTTTGTGTGTTACAATCTCATTGGCCACCTGTGCATGGCCAGGCCCAACCACATGGCCTTTGCCCTTAAAAGCTAGTCTGTGAAACAGAGAAAGGTTGCCCTCTCTCCTAAGAGGTGCGGCCCCAAACATCCGGTCTGATTCTTGATGCTTGGCACGGAATAAAGCTTTGCTTGACCTTCGCTTTATATCAGTCCACTCCTTTAATCACGGACCCATTATTGGGGGATATATCAGCTCCCTGCCTTCTGCACACTCTAAAAGGGGCCAGGCTAATATTCGTATGCTCTGAGTGGCCATGGGGAAACAGAAGCTAAGGTAAAGTAGGGGAAGGGAAGTCCAGGAAGTGAAACCACCCCAGCACAGGTTGCAAGGTGGAGGATGATCCGTAACACCGTGGCTCCTTGTTTCAAACCCAGACCAAAGGAAGCAAACATCAATGAACCAGGAGATTCCACAAGTCCCAGCCACACATAGGACCCAGAATTAGGGGGACCATGAATTGTTTGTTGGGACCATCCTCATTTACACCCGTAACCTTAGTATTGGTCAAGTTTAACACTTGTCCAAAACAAAAGTAGACCAGTGTAGATTATAAATTATTGCTCTGAGAGATACTAAAGGCAGACACATGCCATTGGATGGCACCAGATGAAAACAGTACCTTGCGATTCCACACCAGGTAGCCCTGTCATTATTTTAATGTTGCAGTAATAGGCTATATTTTATACCAAGCCAAAACCCCGCCTATTGTGGGAATTGGGAACATATAACGGATGCCTTTTTATAATTTGTGTTTTCCTGTCTTATCTTTGACTCTTCTCCTGATAATACCTCTCTTCTCTATAAGAGATATGTGCATACATCTCCACTGTGACCCCAGCCCCAGAAGTGGCACCTGACAATGAACTGGCCAGCATCTGCAACTCTGTGTCTTTTTCCCATAAGCCTAAAAATATTGGTCCATTTTTCTGGCCTTGTCTAGAGACTTGGGCTGAGAATAAAACCAACAAAAATATGTGAGGCAGAAAAGATGTGGAACAAATACACCACGGGGGTGGAGAATTTCCAGAAGTAAGTCGGACCCAGCTGAGGACTGAGGATAGAATGTTTAAGTCGTGTGTTAAAAAACAACCCTCTTCTGAGGAAGAGACGACACAGCTCTCAAAACTGTCCCTCTCTAACCCAAGGGCTATGGTCTCTCACTCCAGAGACCACCCTCCTCTCTTCCCTGGACTATCACAACAGTCTCCTCAGTGGACCACCTCCACAGTCCACCCCTACTCTTACCCTACGCGTTTTCCCCAATTCCTCAGTTAGCTGTGGGATTTATTTGAAACTCAAGTATTATTACCTCACTTGCCACAGGGGTCCTCCATTGCCTACTTACTTCCTTCAATGTTCCAGCCTCCTCTACAGCCACATTCCATTAGTTCTCCAAACCTCATCCCCACTCAACTGTCTACTCCAGAGCTGTAGTGCCCAGTCTCAGTTCTAGAATGACCTCTTCTGTGAAGCCATGTGCCTTCCAAGACACCCTGAGGTGGAACCAAACATGTCGGTCCATCTGTCACACTTCACTTGTCTTACTGGTCAATGTGTATTTTCATGTAGTATCAGACCACAACCTTTCAAAGAGCAGTGCTTTGCTGAGACTAACTTATCCCCTTTACCCTCTCCATCCCTTCTGCCTACTCTTTTATGCTTGGTACCCCCTCAGGTGATTCTTTCTTCACTCCTGGTCTCCTCAGCCCTCTTCCAGGAAATTCTTTGGTTCTAGTTTTTAGTAAGGTGGTAATGAAAGCGAAGGACTGCATCTTGAATCAGTGAGAGAGCTATTATTAATCTTTTCTTCTACCAGAAGAGAACAATTACTCTTAAGGAATTTCCCCAAATCATTTCCATGGCACTAGGATAGATCATTAGCATTACAAATACTATTTCTTTTAGCCCTTCAGTACCCAACAGAATATAATGGGAATAACTGGAGTCAAACAATGCTGAGAGGCATTTTCCCAAATAGGTTTGCCTGTTCCACATTGGGCAGTTTCAGATACGGGACTAAAATGGAAGTGTGAAATTAATTCTTTGAAGCTAGATTTAATTCCATGCTATACATGAATCTTTATGGCAATAACTTCACTATTTCACTAGTCAAAAAAGTATCAAACACCCATTTATATCAGAACCAATTTTTCCTTCTGAGTTTTATCAGAACTGTATTTTGGGGGGGGGTCAGATTTATTGAGATGTAATTTATACACAGTAAGATTCATCAAATGGAGATGTACAATTCTGGGAAAGTTGTCAATGAACACAGTTCTGTAACAACCACATAACAATAATCTTTCCATCACCCCAAAATGTTTCCTTTGTCCCTTTGTCATTAATCTCCCCCTCACTCCCAGCGCCCATCAACCATGGATTTGTTTCCATTCCTATAGTTTTGCTTTTTCCAGAAGGTCATATAGATGAAATCATAAAGTTTGTAGCCTTTTTATTCTGGCTTCTTTCACCTAGCATACTTAAGAGTTATTCCCATTGCTACATGTATCAGGAATCCATTTCTTTCTGTTGCTAATAGCATTCTGTTACATCCTGTTACATTCTGTAGGTGTAACAGAACATGTTCATCCATGTACCCGTAGATACTCACTTCAGCTTGTTTCCAGTTGTAAGCATTTGCATACAAGATTGTGTGTGAACATATGTCCATATTTATCTTCAGTAAATAGTTAAGAGTGGGATTACTGGGTATCCTGGTAAGTGAATGTTTTTTTTTTTTTTTTAAAGATTTTATTTATTTATTTGACAGAGAGAAATCACAAGTAGATGGAGAGGCAGGCAGAGAGAGAGAAAGGAGGAAGCAGGCTCCCTGCCAAGCAGAGAGCCCGATGCGGGACTCGATCCCAGGACCCTGAGATCATGACCTGAGCCGAAGACAGCGGCTTAACCCACTGAGCCACCCAGGCGCCCCTGGTAAGTGAATGTTTTAACTTGACAAGCAAATGTCAAACTATTTTCCCTAAGTAGCTGTGCCATTTTGCTTTCCCACCAACAATGTAGGAGACTTCCCATTGCTCTACACCCTTGCCATGCTTTGGTTTTTTAAAATAAAGATTTTAATAGGTGTAGAGTGGTACCTCATTGTGGTTTTGGATTTTACTAGTTTTACTACTACTTCTACTACTACTACTACTGAAGCCAATGAGTCAACTTTAGAGATCTAGAGAGAATACTGCCTCTATGAACCCAAGAAGCAAGTCTCAGTTGTGGGATCAGAAGGAAGCATTTAAAATGCTAGACAAGGGTGCTTGGGTGGCTCAGAGGGTTAAGCCTCTGCCTTTGGCTCAGATCATGAGCCCAGGGTCCTGGGATCGAGCCCCACATTGGGGTCTCTGCTGAGTGAGGAGCCTGCTTCCCCCTCTCTCTCTGCCTGCCTCTCCACCTACTTGTGATCTCTCTCTCTCCCTGTCAAATAAATAAAATCTTTAAAAAATTTTTTTTAATTTAAAAAATGCTAGACAAGTGAAATAAGTCAAGCAGAGAAAGTTAATTATCATATGGCTTCACTTACTTGTGAAACATAAGGAATAACATGGAGGTCATTAGGAGAAGGAAAGGAAAGTGAATTCGGGGAAGTCGGAGGGGAGGATGAACCATGAGAGACTGTGGACTCTGAGAAACTGAGGGTTTTGGAGGGGAGGGGGGAGAGGGTTAGGTGAGCCTGATGGTGAGTATTAAGGAGGGCACATATTGCATGGAGCACTGGGTGTTGTACATAAACAATGAATCTTGGAACATTGCCTCAAAAATTACTGATGTATTTTATGATGACTAACATAACACAATTTAAAAAAAAAAGAAAAACTGAAAAGGATCTAAAAGTAAAAAAAATAAAATAAAATGCTAGACAAATTTGAATCACTGTATTTTTAAAAACACATTTTTTTTCCTTGTTTTGTTACAGAGAAGGACTACTCTCTTCTCCCACAGGAAAATTACTAACCATTGTCTCTGTAGCATGTAAAAAATTTTAAATCAAAGCAACAAATACTTATTGAACCCATATGTTATACAAGGTTATATGCATAAATTATTACTTATTTGGTCCCCAATATCCATTCTTTTCTGCTTTCCTAGTAAGGGACCTTCTGACTTACTGGGATATGTGGCTAACTGGAATAATTATTATTTTCAGTCTCCCTTATGACGAGCTGTGGCCACATGTTGTGGAAGGGTCTTGTGGCAACTTCTAGGCACCTCCCTTCAATATCGTCGATCTCTTTCTCCTTTGTCCCCTCCCCCTCCTGAGGGCTAGAGCTAGAGAAGCCATTTGACAGTGATACAATTAGAAGTAACCTGAATTCCTGAGAATTTTGTGGACCATGCCAGCCCTGGATCGCCTGCCTACCTCTGGCTTTTTACAGATGATAAATACATTTACATTTTGTTGTGGCAGATTGAAAATGTATCCCTAATTCCTCACTTCTCCCTATATCTAGATCCTTTTCATCATCACGGGCCGAGTGCATTCTGCAACCTGAACAGGGGCTTGGCCAGTATGAACACTTCGTGGATGGAAGTAACGGAATGCTGGTTCGGAGTCCAAGCCTTACGATGCTGAGCATTTCTGCTTGCCATTTTTGTCCCCTTCTTTACCAGAAGAGCCGTCCTGGTTAGCCTGCCCCTCACTCTCCAACCCAGGAAGGGAGGAGGCCATCCCAGGCTAGCCACAGACCTGCAGGGAGAAGGCGAAGTGCCTCAGCTGCCGCAACCGGAAAAGGATCCCGTCAAGTTCAGCCTAGGCTGCACAACCACAGCCACTAAATGTAAAGGGTTATTCATATAGTCAAGGAGTTCTGGCCTGCTTTGTTATTTAGAAATACCAAATTGATACACTTGTTTAAGCTACTGTCATTTTGACTACGGTTTAGAAACTAACCAAACTCTAATTAATTCACATACAAAGGAGGCTAAAATAAAGTCCAAACCCTCCAGGAGTATGCAATTAAACGGGAAATAAGAACAAAGTTGATTTAATGAGAAAATAAATTATTTTCTTTTCAAGGCCGCTGTAACAACTGGATGTATCCAGAGAGGGAAAAAGGCCGCTGTAACAACTGGATGTATCCAGAGAGGGAAAAAACAAAAAAAGGAATTTGACCCCCCTCATTCCATACACAAAAATTAATTGAAGAGGGGCCATAGATCTAACAAAAAATACAGTGTTGACATAAATTTGTAGGCCCAAGACGAAGCTGCTCCTGCCGGGGCACCATGTAAGTAGCCTGAGACTTAGGTAACTTTCCTGTCCCTGTAAATAAATGATTAGCCTGAACCAAAAACACAGCAAATCCAGTCAATGGATTCCAAGACACCAAGCCGACTCTGGGCTCTCTACTTATTTCCTTGTTCCTTCTCACCCCAAACAAGGTTGACTATGTGGTCCCAACCAACCAGATACTGATTTTTCTCTTCCTTGTTCTTTACTCTTTATCCTGTACAAGTATTCTGCCTTCTGCCCTAGAGGAGACGGTCCTCTTCAAGAAGTGTCGAAGTTTATTTGTATCACCTAAATGGTTTTCTTTCATCATTTAACACCAGAAATATAACGGTTATATTTCCTAATCTAATTATACTGAGTGCTCACAATATGCTCTTATTCAAAGTAATTCATAGAATTTACTAAATACTTATGTGCCAGGCACTGAAAAACACTTTCACATGTGTTTTGTGTTTTTTTTTTTTTTTTTTTTTTTAAGATTTTTTCCATTTTGGGGCGCCTGGGTGGCTCAGTGGGTTAAGCCGCTGCCTTCGGCTCAGGTCATGATCTCAGGGTCCTGGGATCAAGCCCTGCCTGCATCGGGCTCTCTGCTCAGCAGGGAGCCTGCTTCCCTCTCTCTCTCTCTGC
Organism: Mustela nigripes; assembly: GCF_022355385.1. Lineage (NCBI taxonomy): Eukaryota > Metazoa > Chordata > Mammalia > Carnivora > Mustelidae > Mustela > Mustela nigripes. The sequence continues at coordinate 175,430,161 of NC_081559.1, read as the reverse complement.
CTGCCTCTCCATCTACTTGTGATTTCTCTCTGTCAAATAAATAAATAAAATCTTAAAAAAAAAAAGATTTTATCCATTTATTTGACAGAGAGAGATCCCAATTAGGCAGAGAGAGGAGGGAAGCAGGCTCCCTGGTGAGCAGAGAGCCAGATGCAGGTCGATCCCAAGACTCTGGGATCGTGACCCAAGCTGAAGGCAGAGGCTTAACCCACTGAGTCACCCAGGCACCCCTCACATGTATGATTTTATTTCTTTCTCAAAAACAGTGCCGTGGCTCTATATCCCTCCATGTTTATAGGAGATAGCTATGTTTTCTTTTCTTTTTTTTTTTTAACCTAACATTCTTTCCCCTTATTTTGGTAATAGCCCTCTTCTCTTTATACTTACTTCTTTGTGGTTTCTCCAGCGTTGACCTCAGAATCGGGTCCCTGTGTCAAAGATCTGAAATCCTGACGACAGTGCCAGATTCCTGGAACAGCCGTCTCTCTCACCCTAGTGTTGTTTTTATCTAGATATGTGGCTCCTAAATCTTGGCAGCACAAGAATCACCTGGAGGGCTTGTTAAAACAGAAGTTTCTGGACCCCACCTCCAGAGATTTTGACCAGTACTTCTGGGGCAGGGCTCACAATTTGCATTTCTAGCAAGCTCTCAGCTGATGCTACTGTTGCTGGTCCTCGGGGCTGGAGCAAGGAAGTGGGTGGAACTGGAAGGCATTATACTAAGTGAAAGGATTTCACTCGTATATGGAATTTAAGAAACGAAACAGATGAACAGATGGGAAGGGAAAGAAAATAAGATAAAAACAGAGAGGGAGACAAACCATAAGAAACTTTTAACTATAGAGAACAGAGTGTTGCTTGTTGTGTGTGGAGGGGGGGATGTCCTGAATGGGTGACGGGCATGAAGGAGGGCACGTGTTGGGATGAGCACTGGGTGTTGTATCTAAGTGATGACTCACTAAATTCTACTCCTGAAACCAATACTACATTCTATGTTAACTAAATTGAATTTAAATTAAAAAAAAAAAACCATAAAAAATGCAAAGTCTGGCCCTACCCCAGACCCACTGAATCAGACACTCAGAGGAAAGACCCAGAAATCCGAGTTTTAATAAAATCACCAAATGATTCTTGGGCACACCAATCCACCCCTTCTTTAGTACTCTTGAACTCTCACTACCTATTAGAATCACTTGGGAAACATTAAAAAATTCAGAAGCTCAGGCACCTCCTTTAGAGAGTTTCATCTGGTATTTGGAAACATCTCATTAGAGAAAAGTTTGCCACTGAGAGATGGGAAAAGCTGCCCTGTATCATAATGTTTTCCTTAGAAAGGAAAATAGGGCCCAGGTATCTGCCTGCAGAAGCTGGGGGAGTGGAGAATAGGGGTAAGGGAACATTCATTTTCTTAGGTCATTAAGTAGCCTTCTTAACGTATGAGTGTTGATGACTGCATAATATTCCATCACAATCTATGAACATTTTACTGAACACATACTAAGTGCCAGACACTATCTTAGTTACAATCTATAGTCACTGTTTTACTCACAAGAAAACGGAGGCTGAGAGAAGCTCTGTTAATTGTTTGGACCTGGAACTGCCTGACTCCCAGACCCAAATTCTTCTCTGTACCAAATGTTCTCTGTCTGGCCACTTATGAGAAACACCTGAGGAACACTGAAATGAAATTGAAATTGAAAGGACATAAATCTGAGCTTCCCAGATGGTAAACATGGAGAAATTTGGGGAGTGCTATGCTCAGAGAGGACTTGGAGGTGCCTGTCCTTTCCCCATACCTTGCCCTACGCATCTCTTCATCTGGCTGTTCCTGGTGATATCCTTTTATAATAAACCAGTAATCTATCATGTATGTATGGATGGATGGATAGGTGAATGAATGCCTGGATTCCATAGGAGACTAAAGGAATCTAAACCTCTTGGGTGGGAGTTGGGCATCTATTTGTTTTTGGTTTGTTTGTTTCTTTGTTTTTACTATTCCCCATGACTCTAATTCAAAGTAAGAGCTAAGACCCACTGCCCCAGAACATTCTGCTTCTCATGTTGTTGGGATATATACCTATTTTTGACTTCCTTTTTCCTTTTTTGTTTTAGCGGAGTCACTTTCTTTTCCCTGTTTTGTTACTTCACCAAAGTCACTAAGAAAACATTCAGAAGGTCTAGAATGTATTTAGCCAGAATGTGGTTTGGGCCAGAAGATACATGATGAGGGCACATTACATTCAGAAAGGCTAGAATAGGGGTGCCTGGGTGGCTCAGTGGGTTAAAGCCTCTGCCTTTGGCTCAGGTCATGATCCCAGGGTTCTGGGATCGAGCCCTGCCTCAGACTCTGTGTTCAGCAGGGAGCCTGCTTCCTCCTCCTCTCTCTCTCTCTCTCTGTCTACTTGTAATCTCTGTCTGTCAAATAAAATAAATAAAATAATTAAAAAAAAAAAAAGAAAGAAAGGCTAGAATACTTTCTCATTGCAGTGAGAAGTAATGGGGTGGTAAGGGGCTGTTCTCCCAGGAGATCAGAACAGTGTGTGTATCCGTGCAGTGAGAAGACTCAGTTGAGGGGACACTGAACCGGACAGTAATTTTGCATGTGGTCTGAGGATGGTTCCCTTATTATCAGCTGTTTTGGGTCAACAGAGACAGAAAGGAAAGACAGTGTATCTCTGCCTCCTGTGAATCAGCAGTGACCTCTGGGCAACAGAACTTTAGAACTGATGAGGGGCCTGCCCAGCCTGTAGCCTCACACTGTAACCACGCTTGTTCTAAAAAATAATGTGTTTTATGGGCAACAGACTCCACACGTGTACATGCAGTCTCGCAGTCTCTCTTCTTACCTTCCAGACACATGCATTTGATGACCTGAATCAGAATCATTCATAAAACAATGATGAGAAAAGTAGCAATAATGTTAAGAGGCAGATAAACTCAACAGTATTTCAGTTGGGGCACATATTTTGCCAACCAATATATTTCTAAATATTTCTTCCTTTTCACCAAAATGTAAGGTTTTTTTTCCCCCCTTATGGCTATTTCTAAATTCCAAAGTGGTCAAGGAATCAAGTTTTGAGCAATGTGTGTGCTGCATTGGCAAGTTAAGTGAGATGGCCCTAATTTTGTCTGACATCAAAGAAACCATGAGACTGAGAGTCGTGAGTTAGGAAGGCAAGAGACTCTGGACGCAGGTATAATGGAAGAGTTCATTTCATCTGATTTAGTTTCATTCATTTATTCATTCATTCATTCATCCACTCACTCATGCAACATTTATTAAGTACGTAGGTGCCAGAAATGACATCACGCATGACCATGAAAACAAGAGTGGAATTTTTTTTTTTTAAAGGCTTTGAGGTTTGGGGCACCTGGGTGGCTCAGTGGGTTAAAGCCTCTACCTTCAGCTCCGGTCGTGGTCCCAGGGTCCTGGGATCGAGCCCCGCACCGGGCTCCCTGCTCAGCAGGGAGCCTGCTTCCTCCTCTCTCTCTGCCCACCTCTCTGTCTACTTGTGATCTCTGTCTGTCAAATAAATAAATAAAATCTTTAAAAAATAAATAAATAAATAAATAAATAAATAAATAAAAGGCTTTGAGGTTTAACCAAAGAAAAACTCAATGACAGATCTGAGTGTCTAAATGTATTATGTCAGGAATTGATGATGAGACAGAGTAACTCAGAAGCTGTCAGGATTAGGGATTCTACCTACCTGACTCACACTCTGGGCTCACCATGATTCTAAGGGGAACACCCATGTGGACACTACGTGCTCCAATAAACATGGGTCTCTAAACTGCTGTGCCGTTCCTTCACAGTTTCTTTTCATGCCTCTGCTCTTTCTGAATGTGGAAACTCTATCAATGGCAACTATGATAGTTAAACAGCATCATATAGTTAAACAGCGTGTTCACATTGCTCACCACGTGAAAGATTTACATGTGCTAATTCAGTTTTGGAGATCAAAATGTTTCATTACGTAGGGATTATCACTTTCACCTCAAGTTGAACAAAACATCATTGTGAAATAGTTGTGCCAGGTGATGAGCGATCGGAAGGCTTACCTTTTCAGCATTTGCTAGCTGTAGAAAGCTTAAGATAATTTATAAAAATCTTGGCAGCTGAAAGGAACAGATGGCACCTCTCTGACCACATCAGGGAGTGGACAGGGAGTGCTAGGCGGCTGGCAGAGATCCACCTGAGACTAATTCATAGGAGGAACAGAAATGAAGCATTATAACCCAATGGCTTGTCAACAATTTTCTTCCTTAAGAGAATGGAAACATGCATTTTCTTCTCTTCTTTAGCTGCCACTAAAAACATCTAAGGTACAAAACTATATTTTGTTCAATTCGCTTAGGTACATGATGAATTCATGAATAAGCATCAACATACACCTATGGTATATACTTTTCAAAACAGCATTCTGGGACACCTGGGTGGCTCAGTCGGTTAGGCCACTGCCTTCAGCTCAGGTCATGATCCCAGGGTCCTCGTATCGAGTCCCGAGTCAGGCTCCTTGCTCGGCAGGGAGCCTGCTTCTCTCTCTGCCTCTGCCTGCCACTCTGCCTGCTTGTGCTCTCTCTCTCTCTCTGACAAATAAATAAATAAATAAAAATCTTCTACAAATAAAAATAAAATAAACACAGCGTTGTTGAGATGTAATTTACAAAGCACAATTCACCCACTTAACGTGTAAAAACTCAATGGTTTAATATAGTCACATTGTTGTACATACATCCATAAGCACCATCAACTTTAGAATTTTTTCATTACCCTGAAAAGAAAACTGACACCCCTTACCCCCCCCCCAATTGCCCCCATCTCTTCCAGTCCTGGGTATCCACTAATCTATGTCTGTCTCTGCAGATTTGTCTGTTTTGAAAATTTCTTATAAATGGAATCACATGTGAGCCTTTGTGATTAATTTCTTTCACTTAGCATGTTTTCAAGTTTCATCCATGTTGTAATATGTATCACTATCTCATTTGTTTTGGCTACAAAATAATATTCCATTGTATGGATACACCATATTTTGTTTATCCATTCATCAGTTAATGTACTGTTGGGTTGTCTCCACTTTTTGGTATTATGAATAATGGTGCTAAGAATTCTCCTGTGAAAGTGTCCGCACAGACACAGGTCTTCATTTCTCCTAGGTAATACCTAGGAGTAGAATTACTAGATAATATGATAGTTCCATGTTTAGCCATTTGAGGAATTGCTAGAGTGTTTCTCAAAGCAGCTGCACCATTTTATGTTCCCACCATCAATGTCCGCAGGTTCCAATTTCTCCACATCTTTGACACACGTGTTATTTTCTATTTGACCATCTTTGTATGTGTGAAATGGCATCTCACTTCCATTTGTCTCTTTACCTTTGTAATGATTTTATTAAGAAGGTTTTTGGAGGGCAGAGAAGGGTCGTGAGGCAGTGTTTTATAAACTCCAAAGACTATCTGAACGTTTAGATGTGACTTTTTGTGTTTTTTTGCCTGATTCCTCCTACCTTTCTTTGTAATAGGACCCCATGTTTTTCTTTGGTGGACTATCCTTTGTCCAATCCCAATCTATATAATTTGAGTAGTGCTGACCTCTTCCCCTAGTTCCTGAATGGGCACATGAATCAGGTTGGCTAATTGGGAAACCCTTGTATTAGATTGGGGTCTGGTCAGGAGAGAGAAAGCACACCAGTTATGTGAACAGAGAGAATTTAATATAAACAGGTATTAGTAGTACTCAAGTAGTTAACCAGGTAACTACACAGGTAAAAAGAGAACTCTAAGAATTCTGGAGGAAGCACTTATAGGAGGCAGGTTCTGCCCTTAGGGCAAGGGGAGAAGGGGGAAGAAGTTAGAATTATTAAAACTTAAAAACTTGGAGAAGGAGCCCTCTGGAGCTGAAACCTCTGAGGAGGTAGGCTCTAATTCACTGGTCCTGAAGCCTCTTAGCTCCTCTCAGGAGACCCATGCGTCTGCTACCAGGCAGATAGATCACAGAAGAATGGGCTCCAGCCAGCTAGCATGTATCTTCTTGGGGAAGATAATTTTTTCCGTATAAGGCGTATAAGGCGTATATAACCGTATACCATATATAACGCGTAGCGTATATAACCATATAAGACGGTTCCCCTTTCTCCACATCCTCTCCAACACTTGTTGTTTACTGTCTTGTTGATTTTGACCATTCTAACTGGTGTAAGGTGGTATCTTCTTGGGGAAGAGGGGTGGAGGCAATATAGCTGTGTTGGTCAGTGGTGCCAATTGGGTTTAGGGGCCATTGGTAAGAAAGAAATGGCTGCTGCTACAGTGAAACAGTGACACTCACAAAAGCCTCAAAGGTCAAGTCCCAAAATGAACTTTTGGGACTTCATAAAGATCAAAAGTTTCTGCACAGCCAAGGAAAGAGTCAACAGAACAAAGAGGAAACCCATGGAATGGGAGGAGATATTCACAAATGACACTGCAACGGGCTGATATCCAAGATCTATAAAGAACTCCTCAAACTCAACACACACAAAACAGATAATCACATCAAAAAATGGGCAGAAGACATGAACAGACACTTCTCCTAAGAAATACAGATGGATAATAGACCCATGAAAAAATGTGCATCATCATTAGCCATCAGGGAGATTCAAATCAAAACCACACTGAGATACCACCTTACACCAGTTAGAATGGCCAAAATCAACAAGACAGTAAACAACAAGTGTTGGAGAGGATGTGGAGAAAGGGGAACCGTCTTATACTGTTGAAGGGAATGCAAGTTGATGCAGCCACTTTGGAAAACAGTGTGAAGAATCCTCAAAAAAATTAAAAAATAGAGCTACCCAAGACCCAGCAATTGCACTACTAGGTATTTACCCCAAAGATACAGATGTAGTGAAAAGAAGGGCCACGTGTACCCCAATGTTCATAGCAGCAACAGTCACAGTAGCCAAACTGTGGAAAGAACCAAAATGCCCTTCAATGGACGAATGGTTAAAGAAGATATGGTACATATATACAATGGAGTATTATGCCTCCATCAGAAAGAAGGAATACCCAACTTTTGTATCAACATGGACGGGACTGGAGGAGATTATGCTGAGTGAAATAAGTCAAGCAGAGAAAGTCAGTTATTATCTGGTTTCACTTACTTGTGGAGCATAAGGAATAGCACGGAGAACATGGGGAGTTGGAGAGGAGAAGTGAGTTGGGGGAAACTGGAGGAGGAGACAAAGCATGAGAGACTGGGGGCTCTGAGAAACAAACTGAGGGTTTTGGAGGGGTGAGGGGTGGGGGGTTGGGTAAGCCTGGTGGTAGGTATTAAGGAGGGCATGTATTGCATGGAGCACTGGGTGTGGTGCATAAACAATGAATTTTGGAACACACACACAAAAATTAAATTAAATTTAAAAAGCCTCAAGGAGTCTACACTAAGCTCCGAGGAAGAAGCATGTTATTCCTTCCTTACCCTCCTGCCAGGTCCTGGCTGTGGCACCCGCATTGGCAGAATCTAAGAGAAAGCAGCTGCCCCCAGAGAACTGTGGTTTGCAGAGTCCCGACCCCATCACCACCATGTAGAGTATAGAAAGGCAGGCTTGGAGCTGGCACAATAAACCCTTTTGGCTATTCAGCATCCATATACACCCTTCTGTACAAATTTTAATTTTCATGTAACAATGGAACAACTCCCTGTGTTGCCTAATGTGATGTAATGATCTTTCATACAACTTAAGTTATTTCCACCCTGTTCACAAAATGAGAAGATGCAACATCCTCATGGTCATTGTAGCTATCTTTGAGCTATACGAATTACCCCTCAATTTCAGTCTCAGTCCCATCTAGAATTCTCTTACTTAAAGAGTAAATAGACCATTTATGAATCCAAACAAAGTGGGGCAAAATGTACTGTTCAAAGTTCTGTCATTAGGGGCATTACTCTGCCACTGTCTTTATCGGCCATCAGTGAACGGGGCTTTAATGGCACTTTTGGTTTGGGGCAGCATATATTACGAAAACATCTAAAACCAGGCTAAGTTTTTTTCTTTCTCAGTCAACTGATGACAGGATTAACTCCTTGAGGTCATAAGTATGAGTTGAAGGAGAAATGGCACTGCAGCACAGGTTGGTGCGAGGAGTATGAGAAAACACACATCTTACTTGCACATGTACCTACCTAAGCTGGATCTCTTTCGCACCACCATCTCCATGTGACCCACATGCCCAATCTCATGGCAATGCGTAGATAACGTCCAGGTAATTACAGGAAGTTCAGGTTGCCTGGTCATGTGATGTCCTACGGCTAAGACCCAGCAGCAAGCTTATAGCTCTTTGTCAAAGGATAATAATTATCTGCAGGAGGGGATATGAATTTTTTTCCCAAAACCTTAGAGGTGTGTGCTGTGATTCTCCTATTGTACTTGGCAGAGACTTCACGCTGCTGCAGACATTTTGAGTTCATTGGATCTGGTGGCCCAAACTGAAAAACAGCTTGCACTGCAGCCTAGACTTGCTACAGAGCCTTATTTTGCTGTAGTCCCCAAACTCTCAGTCCTATGGGGTTACTTAGTAATTGGGTGGCATGTGTTGCCTCTAATACTCAGAATAGCCTACCAAGCTTTCATGCTCCCCACCCCTTCTAGGGTAATACGTGGTTGTGGTGCAGCAATGTGTCATCAGAGGTTATTCTGACATGCTAAAGAGCTCTGGACTCAGAAATGTCACTGAGGTGGCCGACCCCTGACTCTTCATAGGGTCTACCTCCCGCCCTCTAGCTCATAAAGCTTCAGAAAGACATTTGTAGTACTTGCTACATCCTACTCTTCAGATTGGATTTGCATAATCCTATCAATGTCCTGGGTCAGGGTGATGTTTTATGCAATGTCAAGATGATCAAGATCTCTGCAGACTGTGTGATGGCCGAGAGCAGGTAAGCTGACTTAGCATGAAGCAAGACCCTGAAGGTGTACTGGGGACTCTGTCAAGGGAAAACACTGCTTTTGGTGGTCCTAGTAAATGGTTAAAATCTAAGGGGGCAGGGGAGAGAAAAGCATTTTCCTTATCTGGTTCAAGGAGCTGGGTGGATTCATTCCAGGGAAGATACTACATCTGGAAGAGCTACTTCAAATGAGTCACCCTCTGATCAGCACTAAAATAATGTCGTCATGCTTTAATTTCCATCTGCCTCCTGCACAGACCAAATAGATGAGTTAAATGGAGATGTAATAGGAATCAACACTTCTGCATCAATCAAGTGTTTGATGATGGTAATTCTTTCAGTTTACTATCATGGTAGGGAGGAGAAATTCCAACAGCCCCCCTAGACTCTTTATACCCTAATGACCCTTAGTCTATAAATGAGGGAGCTAACATAGGGACACACCTGTTGCCTACTATGTCTTTCCCAATTATACATTCTGGAGCTGGGGAGAAAACACAGATCCATGAGCCCACTGTGATTCAAACTTGGCCTATAGCTCAATCAATCACCTGACCCCTATAAATCCCTGCTTCAAATGTTGGAGCCTCAACGTTTGGGTCTCTAGCAGTTAGCATCAATGAGAAACGGTATCTAATAATCCCCCCAAAATCTGGGTGTTTCCATTCCCCAGTACACATTCACTCTAGAAAATGGCCACAGGGAAACCAATAGCAGTGCTGCAAGGTCTTTGCTCAAAAGAACCCAGCCTCCCCTTAAATTGAAGGGCTCTGGGCCTCTGAACTCATTTAGATCTGGAAACTGAATGAGAGGCTATAGCTATCCTCCTGATAGATGTGATTTTATTTTCACATATTTGACAAATATGTATTGACACATCCTACTCTTAGTATACTCTTAGTACATACTATTAGTACTCTTATTATACTTTTTTTTCTTTTTTGCCTAGTACACTGGCACAAATATTATGAAGGAAAGCCAATGATCTAGTCAGATTTCACAAAAAAATGTAATTGTAAAAAGTACTTCAAGTGGATTCATATCTAGTATTACTGATAAAACTTGTGTCTTGAAATATCAGCTTAATGAAGCCATCTAATGGCAAATATTTTAAAATATCTTCACCATCCTTCACATTTTGGGTTTTTTACCTATGTGTATTTTATAATGTATAGTAGTAAACCTATGTATTTTATAAGCATACATTTATAGGTATATGCAGAAGTTCTTTCACTGACAAGGATGTATGTTATATTATTCAGAGGCCACCAATCTAGGATCATATGAGAAATCAGTTCCTAAGCTCAGTCAAGACACTTCTTTTGCCTTTATTCCTAGTTAGTTCTGGATCTCAAAACATATAGACAAATAGAATTATACTAAGTTATTATATTTTTTTCATTTATATCTAAACTAAGAACTCTTAAGAAAAGCTGTAGTACAATGACACATTTTTAAACGATTTTAAAGAATAGGACCTATTCATCCTATCTACCCATGAAAATCTATTAATTAAACCTGTCAAATCACAGCCAACTTGCTTTAGCAGGTGCAGAGACATAAAATACTGTCTCTTAACTATGCATAAATAGAAAACAGGAAATCTTACTTGTGAAACTCAGATGCTCTGAAGTGGCTTCGTTTTAATTTACATACCTGTGGGGATGAGAAATGGCTGTAGGGCTTCGAAAATGTAGGGAATACAGAATCGTGCCCAAACTCAACTACAAATACTTTTTTGAAGTGTTCTTAAAAAACAGTGGTTTTCAGAAACACTACTTTTTAGTCTGGCAAACTTCAGAGTTCAAAAGCACATGAACTCCACTTTCATCCCCAACAAGGCTAGTAGCTACCCTCTAAAGTAGAGGTTCTCAACATTTTCTTTTTGCCAACTGCAAAATGGATTATGAGCACTTTGTACACTCCTATGGTGCATGCTCCCTTTCCTAAGTTGTACGGAGAAAAATAAAGCAAGAAGCACTAAGGATTTCCGGGGTGGTGTTAGGAGGACACTATTCACAAAAGAATTGTACAAAGATATGAGATTCTTCTGTTAAAACCTTTTAAAAGTAATTTATAAATATATAAATTTATATATCTGATGAATCAGTTTTAAAATACTAAATATTATTGTAATACATTGTATTTTTAATATTTTAACTTAAAAATTACTATTTTTATAAATTACTTTTTTATAATTAAAAAATTACTATTTTTACTTATTTTATAAAAATAAGTTGACTTTCCTAGCTCTCCAGTTCAGATACTATTAATAGGTGACCAGATAGCGCTGAATAAGTATAAATATTTTGGTTTTCTGGACCCAATTTCAATGTGTATTGCAGGTTTAGTTCTTACACATACAAGCAGTGCCCTGCTAAACATTTAACAATTCAACTCAAGTCTGACAAGATCTACCTGCAGATAGTAGTAGATTCCACAGGTTAAGGGTTCAGTCCTTCAAGACTGCCACCTCCCCACCCCCCTGTGCCCCCCCACACATCAGACTCGTATGGGCTGTTACTTGTGCTTCTGACCTCTGGCTATAAATCAGAAGGTCCCACAACACTTTTCTCCACTAAACTAATTTCCTAGAATGGCTCATGAACTCAGAGAAAGATTTTACTTACTACATTACATGTTCATTACCAAAGGATGTAACTCAGAACAGCCAGATGGAAGATGCATAGGGCGAGGTATGGGGAAAGGGCAGGAGCTTCCAAGCCCTCTCCAGGTAGGTCACTCTCCCCAATCTCCACTTATTAACGTGGAAGCTCTCCAAACCCTGCCCCTGTAGGGTTTTAGAGAGGCTTCATTACATTAGCGTGATTGATTAGTTCCTGCCCCTCCCCCTCAATGCAGAGGTTGGGTGGGGTCGGGACAGAAAGCTCCAACCCTCCAATCCACGATTCGCTCCAAAGGTAACCAGCTATCATCCCTCAGTATTTTTCAAAACCATTTTACTAACATAAGAGACACCTTTAAGCTCTCATCACTTGGGAAATTCCAACAGTTTTGGGAGCTGTGAGCCAAGAACCATGAACAAAAACCAAACATATATGTACTTATTATCAATCACAATAAGCCTTGTTAAAGAGAAATATCTAAAATTTATTCATTTTAGTATACTGAAAATATCATCAGTGTACATTTCACCTACATTTTGTCTACATTTGATTTGGTAATCCTCTCACCATTCTTTTTCTTGAAGATTTCATTATTTATAAGAAAGCATGCAAGTGCGGGGCGGCGGTGGGCAGCGGTGCACAGGGATGGGGAGAAGCGGACTCCATACAGAGCAGGGAGCCCTGTTGCAGGCCTCCGTTCAGGGACCCTGAGATCATGACCTGAGCTGAAGGCAGACACTCAACCAACTGATCCACCCAGGTACCCCCCTAACTCTCATCATTCTTGACAATTTTTTTTTCCCTCACAGAAACTCTAGAGTTATATTCACTTTTTCCCAGTGTCTTTGCCTTTTTAAAAAATGTTCCTGTTAAGGGCATCTGGGTGGCTCAGTTGATTAAACGTATGCCTCCAGCTCAGGTCATGATCTCAGGGTCCTGGGATTCAGCCCCACATAGGGCTCTCTGCTCAGCAAGGAGCCTGCTTTTCCCTCTCCCTCTGCCTATTGCTCTGCCTACTTGTGCTCTGTGAAATAAATACAAAAAATCTTAAAAAAAAAAAAAAAGTACACATTACTTTAAAAAAGAAATGTTCCTGTTAAGAATTTAAAACAGAATCATGAAATATCAAAGCACTAACCTGGCTTGTAGGTAATACAACCTGTGTGATTCCTATTGTCCTTAAGGAGGTAACTTCAGCTTCCACCCAAAAAAGCTTCTCTTGAATTCAACTGAAAATGTTTCTGTAAAAATGTAAATGGACTCATATTTAAGAAAGATTATTTTAGCCATTACAAGAATTTGTTCATGATGTACTTCATACCTGATCATGAAACCCTAATGATAAAGATTCTAAACCACTACTCAAAGGTGTCACAGGTAGCCCAAAGTCAAAATCCAGTTTTCCAATTTTATACTTCAATATTACAGCAGAGAAACATTGTAATTTTGAATTGAAGAACAACTCAAACAATTGGGGAGATGGCTGAAAAACAAATTTGATTATTCAATTCCTAATAAAATCAGCTCTTTAGACATTTTATTAAAAATTTTAAAAATATATTTACTACATAACCTGTTAAATTCTGGTAACCCTTTAAATACCTTTTAAGTAACATTCAAAGCCAATCTTAAAGAGACTGTTATTTTGGAATTTTTGCTATTGAATTTAACATTTACTTTTAAGAAAATCATCCTCCTTAGTGGACAAATGGAACTAAAAAAAATTAAGAGACTCTCTAGGGGAACTGAGGGACATGATCTTCAATCAAGAATTATCTTGCGGGCGCCTGGGTGGCTCAGTGGGTTAAGCCGCTGCCTTCGGCTCAGGTCATGATCTCAGGGTCCTGGGATCGAGTCCCGCATCGGGCTCTCTGCTCAGCAGGGAGCCTGCTTCCTCCTCTCTCTCTGCCTGCCTCTGCCTACTTGTGATCTCTGTCTGTCAAATAAATAAAATCTTTAAAAAAAAAAAAAGAATTATCTTGCGAGGGGAGCATGGCTGCCTCAGTCGGTAGAGTTTGCAACTCTTGATCTCAGGGTTGTGAGTTCAAGTCCCATGTTGGGTGTAGATATTACTTAAAAATTTTTTAACAAGCAACTATCTTGCTAAATTATTAGTGCAACAAATATGAGGGTAAACAACACTGGCTGAGCCTCAAAAAATGTTACTTCCTACAAAATCCATGCTTCACTACAGCAAAAGAGAAAACCAAAAAAGAGTAAAACAATGAATCTAGGAAACAGAAATAACAAAAGCAAATTTCTGGATAAGGGCAAGAAGTGCACGGGTGACACGTGAGCAACATACGCGGCAGAAAACTGTTCCACACTGGAGGACAGAGGACTTTAGAAGCATCTCCAGGGTTGAGGAATTACCACATATCATCATACAGAAAATTTTAAGTTCCTTTACAGAGTTAAGTCAGATGCTTCAAGAAAATGAGGACAGTATAAACTTCTGGAATAACAACAAACTGGTGTAAGAAATAAATTCAATCATGTCATGGCTACTTGGGTCAATGGAGAACAGTTTACAGTCATAATAATGAAAATGCTTTATTTGGGATATATAAAGACTGAATTATTAATATATCAGAAAAATGGAGGAGTCATACAAGTAAACAAAATTTCCACTTTCTAGTACAAAGTCAAGTAACTGATGAACCAAAAGGTAGCAGTATATTCATATTATTTAGAACTATAAATTCTACAACTGCTACATGAATAAAGAATTTTCCTCTACGAATGTGAAAGGACACAACCTCTTGTCACAAAGGTTTTGTATGACTGATTTTTGACACTATTTGCATATAATGTTGGGGGTTAGGGGCAATGGTGAGACAGAAAGAGACAACAGTTTTACACATCAAAAAATAATCTCCAGGGGTACCTGGGTGGCTCAGTGGGTTAAGCCTCTGCCTTTGGCTCAGGTCATGATCTCAGGGTCCTGGGATCGAGCCCTGCATCAGGCTCTCTGCTCAGTGGGGAGCCTATTTCCCCCACCCCGCCACCCTCATCTGCTGCTCTGCCTACTTGTGATTTCTCTCTGTCAAATAAATAAATAAAATCTTAAAAAAAAAAAATGCCTAAACCCATCTACTCTGGTTTGTTTTTCTTTTTTCTTTTTTTCCCTTTCCTTTCTTTCTTTAACAAATATTAGGTGAAGGCTTATGGGTCAGTATTTATAAAAATCATAGTCTTTTACTGTAAGTACTTCTATAAGTTTTAAAAAGAAATTTGTTTTTCATATTTTAATGTCTTTAAAAGTACTCAAAGAATTCATTCATTATTGTTCTGCTTTTCAGAAAGTACTTTTGAGGTAGATCTGTTCCGGATTCTTTTTCTTTTTCTTTTCTTTCCAGAGGCAAATGATTCTGGGTCCTGTGTTTTCTTCTTTTTCTTCAAACAGCTAAGAGGATTGGGGCCACTTATTTTCTTGCGTTTTTTTCTTCTTCTCTGTTCCTGGTTTTTCACTAAACCTTGTTCTTCTTTGAGTTGCTTGATACTTTGTTTCTCATGCACTGAGACAAGCTGACCTGACTCTACTGCTTTAACAAAGGCAACTGTTTTGGGAGAAGGTTTGTCCAAGACTATAGTGTTCTGAATAATAAACATGAGAGGAACTCCAGGCTTTTTCTTTACTTTCATAGACAAATTCTGATCCTATTAAAAGGAAAAAAAGAATTGTTCAGTTCAAATATGCCAGTCAAATAAGATGCCTTAAATAGTAAAAAATAAAAGAGATCACCAAGTTTTACTTTTCAAATCGGTATGTCTCATTAAAGGGAATACACTTTATGACAAAAAAAAAAAAAAAAAAAGAAGACGACGACAGACATGAAATCTGAGCACAGTTAAATGCCAACAAAGGTGAACGAGACTTACCAATATTCTAGGACCACAAATTACAAACTAAGGCAAAGGTAAGTATGTTAGGCAATGTTCCATATCTTTGAAAAGGGTTAGGAATTTTAACACAGGTTGCAGGAAATGTAACAAAGTAAGAACTGGCTGACTCAGATTCTGGAATTAGCTCTGCATCTAACTGTGTGATTTTATAATTCTAAAAGTGTATTTAAGCACATCTGTATGTATATGCAATTATTGGATAATATCAACGCTGAGAGTCTCTCCTAACACCCACTCCTCCGCCCTGGATCTTTAAAAGTCTAAAACAGTTCCTTATTGGTAGCACAATTTCAAATAATATGAAACATGACTTTTTGAGAAAAAATATGAAATACAGGAACACAAGAAAACACTGATGAATATAGAATATAAAATTTTTGCTCTACTTATTTTCCCTTTAAGAACCCTGAAACATACAATCATCTCTTTGTCAATAATTTTATTTAAAAAAAAAAACTTAAGAAAAATCAAAAGCTTAAGGTTCTTTCCTCAAATTCTCCAATGACAATTGCTTTTATTGACTGCAAATTAACTTAAAAGTCTGCATTTTAAAAAATCTAAACATTTTGACAATGCACTTTCACCTAAGTTTTCCTGATTATATGTAGCTCCAAAGGAAATATAGATAGAAAGGTTAAAAAAAAAAAAAAAAAGAGGGACGCCTGGGTGGCTCAGTGGGTTAAAGCCTCTGCCTTCGGCTCAGGGCATGATCCCAGGGTCCTGGGATTGAGCCCCACATTGGGCTCTCTGCCCAGCCGGGAGCCTGCTTCCTTCTCTCTCTCTCCCTGCCTCTCTGTGATCTCTGTCAAATAAATAAATAAAATCTTAAAAAAAAAAAAAGAAATATAGATAGAAATGATTAAAAGATTAAAATTGACTCTGGTTTTAAAAGCAGTATCACCTGTGTTGCCACAAAATAGTGATGAGGATTTCCCTCTTCAACCATGGCCAATAGACATTCTGATCCACTCACAGCATTCTTGAAATGGGGACAGTTTCGGACTTGGCATTTTTGTGCAATCAGTTTTGCTCCATATAAGTCTTTTCCCAACGTTTCTAATTCTTTTAACACACACCTGGGGAAAAAATGTTATTAGCAGCTCACCATTGTAACAGATACCTGTCAATTGTTCACATAAAGCAAGTACTAAAAAATTACCCAATTTTGAACAAATTAAAACTATACTATTACAATCTGAATTTGTCATATGTTGGCCCCAGTCATATGATATCTTTTTCACTCTTTAAGAAACCTGGAAAATACAACCACTGAGTAGAAGGAATAATAGTTAAAATTTACTGAGCATTTATTATGTATCAGAGAGCATGCTGAATGTCT
Organism: Mustela nigripes; assembly: GCF_022355385.1. Taxonomy (NCBI): domain Eukaryota; kingdom Metazoa; phylum Chordata; class Mammalia; order Carnivora; family Mustelidae; genus Mustela; species Mustela nigripes. The sequence continues at coordinate 175,413,366 of NC_081559.1, read as the reverse complement.
TTCCATAACTACTCACTTCAATCTCAAAACAGCTCTAGTTAGGCCCCTTACTTGAAAATTATCCATATTTTAGAGCAACTCATTCTGAGAGATTTCAAGTTACATGCTCAAACACAGCTAATAAGCACTAAGCCAAATGTGAATCCAAATAGTTGACAACAGATGCCTTGCCCCAACCTTTGTGGTATATGCTTCTACTTCAAGTACAAATTGGTACACCTTTAAACTATTTTCAGCACAGAAAAGTAAAAATGTTCACGTCACCAGCTTAATAACAATCACAACTTCCTTTTTCACTCTGCATTTTCGTACTAATATAAGTCAATGCTTTGCAAAGTGTCAGCTAAAGACTACCCAAATCAAAAGGACATAGTGATAACTGCATAATTTCTACTCCTTTCTCATCCCCAAATCTGCACCTCTTGAGGAGTCAAATATTAGCCTTCTAATAAGCTCCCCAAGCACTTCTTCCATGAAAGAAAAGAAAAGAAAGAAAAGGAAAGGAAGAAAAAGGGAGGGAGGAAGAAAAGGAGAAATAAAGAAAAAATTATAAATACTGAGTCAAAAATTTCTTAGGCTCTAGCCAGCCCTTATCAGACTCTACCTTGCCTCACTCCCTTTATCATTCGTTTAGTTTTTGTTCAAGAAGAGAGACTCTGCTTTCTTAGTCATCAGTTCTGAACTCTTTTTAGGAGTTTCAGGCCCAAACTACCAAGTATTTATTGACTATTTCCTGCGGATGTACATCAGCTCTTCAAATTTATGTCTAAAATCAAAGTATTTCCCTGCCTCCAAACTTCTCCAGGGCATGCGATCTCTTTGAATACATGAACTTCCCAGAAGCTGGGCCTAAGTCAGAAATCCTAACTGACCTTTTCTTCATTACCCCTACCCCTACCCCATCAGCTGTTAGAGTTCTAACTCTAACTCTCGGCTGTTGTTATCTGTCTCATAATGTCTCTTTGCAGAACTCTTGAGTTTCTCTTTGAAGTTTCCTCTATGAAGTTGGGGCTCCCATTACTTCTGGATTGGACAACCACCAAATGAGTTTGCTTGCCATCACGCTCTTGCTTCTCCAATTAGCCCTCACACCTCTGCAGTTAGCTTTTCTAAAAGACAGCTGTTGGGTCTGATAGCATTTCTCTCTTCATTATGCACATCAAGAATTGACAGAATACAAAATAATATGCTTTAAAATAAACCATCAGTAAGATGTGTGCTGGGGGTGGTGGGAGTGGATAAATGAAACAAGACTGGACATGTCAACAATTCCAAAAGCTGAGTGATAAGATATTTCATTATACTACTCTACTTTTGTGTATGTATAAAATATTCTGGAAGTTAAAATAACTTCTTTAGGGAAAAAATGCTATAGAGTATAATTTCATGCAGTACTTCCCAAACTTTTTTTGTTATAGCACTATATTAGAAATGTTAGTATTTCGGGGCACCTGGGTGGCTCAGTTGTTAAGCATCTGCCTTTGGCTCAGGTCATGATCCCAGGGTCCTGGGATCAAGCCCCGCATCAGCTCCCTACTCTTCGAGAAGCCTGCTTCTCCCTCTCCTACTCCCCCTGCTTGTGTTCCCTCTCTCGCTGTGTCTCTGTCCAATAAATAAATAAAATCTTTAAAAAAAAATGTTAATATTTCTCTGGCACACAGAGGTAAATGAACAGGTTTTGTGTAGCCGTAAGTGATGAACTCAGGGCACAAGTCAACTAACGACTTGTCCGGCAGCCCTAAAGGCTAAGGGGATAAAAATCCATGGGATAAAAAACAATGATTTTGAGGTGCTACTTGAATATGGAAAGCTCTTCATGGAGCAATACTATTGTGAGAAAAGCAGGGCAATGATACTGTGCGCCCAGTAAGAGCCCATTCCTGTGTGTGTGTGCGCATGTGTATATAGAAAGAACTGGATGGACGTTACAGCATGTTGACAGTGGTAATTTGTTGGTGTGATATTATGGGTCATTTTAATTTCTTTTTCTATTTTTTTAAAGTAAATAGCTACTATGAGAACGGGGACCCCTAAGTTTCTTAGCAGTTCACGTTGTTGAGTTTTTACCTTCTTCCCAGCTTCACTTTCAACTACATTCTGTGCTCTAACCTCCTTTCCAAGCATCTGACAGCTCCATTTCTTTATTCAGGAGGCCTCCACAAGTCACTTCTACCTTTTCTGTCACTCAAAATAGTCCTTCCCCTCAGAAGGGAAAGATGAAAACAAAAGAAGAGAAAGAGAAAGAGAGAGGGAGGGAGGAAGAAAAGCAGAAATAAATTATAAATACAGAGTCAAAAATTTCTTAAGCTGCAGCCAGCCCCTGTCAGACTCTACCTTGCCTCGCTCCCTTTAGTCTTTAAGAAAACTCAAAAGTTGAAGAAAAGCTCCAAAGTTATCTCCTTTATGAAACCTCCCATGATTCCATCCTCCCTCCTATGTCCAGGAGGCCCCGTCCTAAGCGTTCTCACACCGAGGGAGGCACAACACACTGGAGTCAAAACACACCCATGGAGGTTGACTGACACACTTTACTGGCTGTGAGGGCTGGAGGTTTGTCCTGGTCACCAAGTTATCCTCAGTGGCTAGAGCGCTGCCCGGCATACAGCTGGTGCTTAATAAAGACAGCCGAATAAACGAATGAGCGCGGGCAGAGGTCTTAACCTCGAGTTGTGAATGCTCTTTCTGGGAATCGAAGATGTTCGCTCACACAGCCAGTTGTGAGGCTTGAAAATTTTTCGTTCACACTAGAAAAAGCGAGGCAAATAGGGAGCAACCATTTAAAAGGGGCAGGTTTTGGGGTCGCCTGGCTGGCCCAGTGAGTTAAGCCTCTGCCTTGGGCTCGGGTCACGATCTCAGGGTCCTGGGATCGAGCCCCGCATTGGGCTCTCTGCTCAGCGGGGAGCCTGCTTCCTCCTCCCTCTCTGCCTACTTGTGATCTCTGTCAAATAAATAAATTCTTTAAAAAAGGGGGGGGGCATGGAACACTGGGTGTGGTGAAAAAATAATGAATACTGTTTTTCTGAAAATAAATTTTTTAAAAAAGGGTGGGGTTAGGTCTCGGATACTAGCAAGGGCTCTACATACACGATACCTCGTTTGATCCTTCCGGCAACCCTTTGAGGTACGGTCTCTCCCTCACGGAAGAGAAGTCCGAGGCTCGGAGATGAACTGGCAGGAGATCACAAAGCGGGTAGGACTGGGACCTAGATTCGAAGCCGGGTCGCACTAGAAAGCTCAGCTGGACGCATCTGCCAGGCCGACGACGGGAAGCGCCGCAGGACCCTGTACTTTCTACCCCCGCCGCAGACGCCCGCCTGACCTCCTCCGCGCCCCCCACTCCACTGTCAGTTCCTCCCGGGTGGGGCGTTCTGCCCGCCGCGGCCTCGCCTCCACCACGCCCGCAGGATCCCCGGGCCGCCTCCCCGGACGTCCTCTCCAGACCCGCCTGGCCCACCTGGTGGTGCACAGCTGTGTCTCCCCCATGAGGTAGCGGGGCAACTGCTCCCGCAGCTGGATACGGCCGCGCAGCGCCGCCTGACAGAAGGTACCGTCCAGCAGGATCTGGTACGGCTCGCGAACTCCGAAGTTATTGCGGAAGAAGCCGAGATGCTTCTTGGCATGTTTCTGCCTCGTGATCTTCATGCCTGACTTAAACGGACCGACACAGGCGGTAGTCGCGGCCGTCTACCTCACCGCCCGCTCCTGCCGGAAGTAAAGTGCCTTTGCCCCCGGAAGCAAACGCCCCCATCTGCCGGGCCGCCCTGGGCACGGCAAGCTCAGACGAGCGCGCGCTTTAAGGTGCGCGCCTCGGGGGCGGTGCTTGTGCCTGGCAGAGCGCAAGCGCTATCAGATCCTAGCACTATCAGATCTCGTTGATCTGATAATCAACGAGAATATTGAACCTTGATACGCTACAGACATTATTCTAAGTAATTTCCCATATACTATTCCCTTTCATGTTTACAATTCCCAAGTGGGGGAAAGAAAGAGATCAGAGTAATTGGACAACTCTGAGCAGGTCTGTCCTAGTTGCCTTCCCTCAAAGAAATTAAGCACTTTTGCAAAGGGCACGTGGGTCTTTAGTGTTACAACTATCACTGGAACCAGGACTGAAGTTAAGGGCTGCCTGTAGTTCAGATGTTCTTGCTACCCACCCTCCATAAGAACTGTTACCGAGTGCCAAACTTAGGGCAGAAGGTGGCACCATTTTGCTTCTCCTCCTCCCCTTAAGACCATTCTAAATCACTTACACAGGGTGTTTTGGAAAAAAAACGCCCAAGAGCTTCATTTTTTTATGTGTCAGAATCCCGAAACTTGAGTCCTAGTTCTACCACTAACCCAAGCCAACTTCACTTTGAGCAACAATTCAAAAAAACTGGCTTTAGTTCCGCACTGTCAAACTGGTTGTCAGGACCAGACTTTTCAAGAACCCTTTCTATGTTTATGGTGTCTGAGATTCGAAGACTAGGTAGGTACTGGGCTAGTAGCAAAAGGGGAAAAGACCAAAAGTTTACAAGTTACTTGGTCAACTCGATTAATGAAGAGTTAATCAGAAAAATTTTTCCCCAGCAGGTAATTAATTGCCAAGGGTCTGCTTAATTTCAGAGCAGGATAATCAAAGCATGGGGAGGATAAAATGTTGCATTTTTGTCCTGGCCTGGAACCTGTCCCATATCTAGCTCTGGCTAACAATGGAGAGAAAGAGCCAATACAAAAAAAGTGATTTACAAAGTTATTAAGATTTGCATTTGGGGTTTTATTTGAAGATAGAGGTTTATGGAATTGGAACTAAGATATTCTATAATGGTTCCCAGATCCTGATTCCCAGCACAACATCACTTAGGTGCTTTTATTTCACTGAAAATAAATTTAGAAACTGGAAGCTATAAGGTGTTATTAATGGGATTGGATTCATGGTTCTTGAGTATAATTGCTCACTGCTTTCCAGTTTTATTCTTCTTTATTCCTGCATGCCAACTCCCCACCCCAGCTATACTCCCACCACAGAGAAATTGTACCAACCTCGTCTTACAAATCAGTTAAAACATTAAAAAATAATAATAAGATACCCAGCTTGATCTACCAGCTCCATTTCATTGGTTATATTTCACTTGTGATGATAAAGGGAAACCTCACTATAATGGAGTTGGAAAGTTGGGCAGAGAGAATCTCACACCCCACTACTTTTATTCAGTAACAGGCCCAACAGGAAGAGACAGATCTTGTAGGTAGATATTACATTACTACTCCAGCAGGAGGAAGAAAGGCTTTCCTTATTCAGTGCCCCACCAACAGCCCAGCCAATGAGAGATGGTCACAACTTGGCCAATGAGAAGCCCCTACAAGCTCTCAGTTTACTCCAACCGACTTTTTGTTTGTACCAGTCTTTCCAAAACTCCCCCCCCCCCCATTATCTCTATAAAAGAGCAGTACCTCTTCTTTGTCCCCCAGGTTTGCCTATGGTGTTGCTAGCTCCCTTGTCTGGTATTGCACTTGTCTTCTGTTTCTGAATAAAGCCATCTTTTTTCCTTGGTGAAAAAAGTGGCTTAAAATAACTGGTTTGATATTCAAGCTTAATCAGTGAGAAAAATATGGTGCAGGACTGGAGCTTTGAGTCCTATTCTAGTTGTTTTTGTTGTTTTTAATGTATTAAACTACAGCATAATTATTTTCTAAGCTCTGTGTATATGACAGTGCCATTTGCATACCAGATCTTTATTTCACAAACATAAAGGCAGTCTATGATGGTGATTACCAAGTTTAAAACAGAGCTTTCTGTTACAGCAGTATTTCTCAAAACATGATCCTGGAACATGCCGAAAAAGCCCCTGTTGCTTATTTAAAATGCCCATTTCTGGCTCGGAATATGTATTGAGGGATAGGGATACTATTCAGAAAGGAAGTGACGTTTATTACAATCTTCCAAAGTTGTTATTATGCATATTAATGTTCCTGAGGTTTGCAGTCAAGCATCACTGTTTATTCAATAGGACATTTTCCAATGAATACTTTTTGGTCTGATGGTCAATGACCTAGTATTAGAAAATCAGTATTTGGCCACAACCAAGGCAAAAGACAAATATTGCTATTATTGGCTGAACTATTCAGATATAAATTTAAATCTGAAATTTTACTTTCAAAATTATTATGATATCACTGTTAAATAGCCATTGAAAATAATTTTGACCTTATAGTACTGGAACAATAATATCTCAGCATTCCTAGCTGCTAGCTTTTTCTTAGGTCACTACACTGGACATTTTCCATGCCAAATAGACATTCAGCTCAGGTAGGTAGGGAATTAATTTATTTTTCTTTATTTTTTCATGCTCTTCATATTCTTTATTATGTCTGGATCAAATATAACTTATAATATGATTTGTTGTACATGATTTTGAAGTTTTTTCTTCATGAAATTTTGAGGAAGCCAAGCTGACAGAATGATTTATTCTTGCAAGGTGTGCCTAATTCCCAAACAAGACTTTTTCATGAAAGATTCATGGCCTAAATGGAATTAAATAGGTAAATATTAAATACAATTCATAAAGGTTATTTTGTTTAATTTCATAAACGTTAGTATTCCAGATAATTCACAAAGATCCATTGTGATATTATTGTACCTTATACTCATATTTAAATATTTATAAACATTGGTGAACACCCATTAGCAAAAAGGATACAATGTTCTATCTAACATTATGTAGCTAACACGTGTTCTAAGTAAATAATTTCCCTAAATAAGTCATTTAGAACAACTTGGGTAAACTGTACTGAGGACCTACTAAGTTCATCACTAGGATCCTCTGTGACAGACTCCATCCTGGACTTGCTTCCTGTGAACTTCCATATGTGGCAGGCAGTGCTTTGAAGATTGGATCTGAGGCTGCTCCACTTTTTAAAACATTTTTATATTTTTCAAATTACAAAAATTCCTATCATAATAAGTGAAACAATGGAACACCACAAAGGTATTCGTCCCTTCTCCCCTTGCCCAGAGAAAACACTAACAACCTACTGTGTATCCTTTAGCAATTTCCCATTTTCATATACTTACATCTCACTTGTATACCTATACATAGGGATTTTTGCCCCTTTAGATGATTCAAAAATGGAATCATATTTTATCACTTCTATACATTTTGCTTTTTCTCACCCAGCAACCCTTGTGGAAATCCTCCCCCCCACCACACACCCCAAGTCAATTGGCATAGTTCTCATTCATTATTTTTAATGACTGCATGACATTTCCCACAAAATCATCATATATATATATATACAGAGTGAATGTGATACAAACCGTAAATTGTCACCCAACCTCTCTTTTTCTAGTAATAGAATTTCGATTTTATTCTGGACATTAATATGTGGTCAGAAAAAAAGAATCTATTTCCTAGACTTCTGTGCAGTTAAGTATAGTCATATGGTTAAATTCTAGCCAAGGATACATAAGTATAAATGTTACAAAGGACTTCTGGGAAGGCTGCTTAAAAGATGCCAACTTAGCTCAACAACTGGCACTTGGGTTTTTTTCCACTTTCTTCCTTCCTTCCTACTGGAATTTGAATGTGATGAATGGAACACCAGAACCTATTTTAGTCCATGAGGTAACCTTGAGCATGGAGGCCATGTGCTAAGCACGCAAAGCAGCTAAAGGAAGGAGTCTGTGTCATTTGTGAAACCATCTTTCCAAATCCAGGCTTTCTATGTCTGGACTTGTTGTACATAAGAGAAAAATAAACTTTTTTTTTTTTTTATTCCTTTGACAGAGACAGATCAGAAGTAGGCAGAGAGGAAGGCAGAGAGAGGAGGAAGCAGGCTCCCTGCCAAGCAGAGAGCCCGATGCGGGACTCGATCCCAGGACCCTGAGATCATGACCTGAGCTGAAGGCAGAGGCTTTAACCCACTGAGCCACCCAGGCGCCCCGAGAAAAATAAACTTTTACCTTAGTTTAAAAATATTATTTTAAGGTTTTTTTCTCACTTTTTGAGACTTTATTTTAGAGCAGCAAGGTATTTAAAACAAAATTAAAAAGAAGATCCAGAGATTGCCCATATACACTCAGCCTCAACACATATACAGCTTCCCTATTATCCACATCACTCACCAGCATGGTACTTTATTTTTTTCAGCTCAGGATGAACCTACAATGGCACACTCAGTTTCTTTTGTATGCAGCCAAACCCAGTCCTAAAACAGCTAGACTTTTACATCTGCAGATGTCTTTGATGAAACTTTGATGCGGGTTAGTGTTTGTCAATGCAAGTGCCCTTTCTTTGAACAGGCTCAAAATCCCAGTGTATATGTTTTCTGTAAAGGGTGCAATGTTTTTTCAAAGTAAAATAAATTAAATCCTTTTTGCATACAATAAAAGCTATCTTGACTTTTTTTTTCTTTTGCAAGTATAAACAATTTAATTTGAACTGGGTATGTCAGTGGGATGAAACTTCTGTTGAGTAAAGTTAGTTAATTATGAAGACCCCCCCCCCCACCAGCTGCTTGGGCAAGAAACATCAAGGACATGTTAATGCTACCCAGTTGTCAATTAAAGACAGCAAGTCTGTTGGTGCAGCTAGTACCAGTGAGCTCTTCCTTCAGGGTATATGACAATAAAGAAAATGTCTCTTAGAAAAAAGTGTCAAGGGGTTTCTGTTTGTCCATGGTATTTTTCTACCAGACAGTAGTCAGGAAGTCCACCATTGGTTATCAGATGGCCGTAATATTGTACTAGCAAATTTACTCGCTGTAATAGTCTATTTCAATGAAATCGTACAGAGAACAACTACTACCCTGGGAATTAAGTTGAAAGGAATTCAGCCTTTCACTATAACAGATCTAAACAAGGTTCTACCTTGGAATGTTACTACAAAATGTTTAATGGTATTAATTAAAGTGGTAAAACTGAAAACTGGTAGAGAAGAAGAAAAGTTAAAAAGTGGCAGCAATGTGCAAACTATTTCATTTTGATGCATAACAAACTTGCCTTTCAAATTTAATTAAATCATAACTGAAACTGGTAGGGAAATTCGTACTGACCGTATGGGGGCTTTCATTTTAACTTACCAAGCATTTTAGGAGATTAATGAATCCTTGTAAAATTACTCTGGGTAAGCAAATATTATTTCTGTTACTTAAAGGAGTTTAAAGACCAAAAATAATGTCAGATTATGGCATTAAAAGGATTTTCTACAAACACTATTTATTTATATTGAAAAAAATGTTGAAGACAACCATTTCACTCATGGTTTCGTATATATTTTTAAGCAGCAGGAGGACTTCAGGGCAGAAACTGAACTCCTGGTGGCAAGAAATTAAAGAGACTTTCAATAATCCAGTAGAATATTATTTCAAAGTCTCATATTTATAATTAAATTACACCAATACAAGGTATTAATTATGTTATATTATACAAAAAAATCACTCTTAGAATCTGTGCAAATATTTTCAATGCTATATCACCTTGTTTTAATATTAGTTGGTAATTCCTATATCAAAATACTGGGACAAGAAGGCCAAATGTTGTTTTTTAAATTATTATTTTAACAAACATATAGGAAATGCCCACATCTGGGTCATATGTATAAATCAATATTATTTTCTTTTTATTGACTCTGTCTTTACCGCCTCTATTGTTCCTTTCATGATGCTGAGCAAATTACTTAGCTCTTCAAACAATGGCCTCACAAAGTCTCAGTCCACATGTACAAAGAAGGAAGGACATGATTTAAATTGATCCCAATCAGACTAAAGAGAAAGATCTTTTTTCCCCATGGCTGGAGGAGAGGTTTTCTTTTTCTTGCAATAAACATAAAAAAAGAAGTGCATTGTGTCCATTGCTACTGTCAGCTGTTTTGAAATTATGGGGGTAACCAGTCTATGGACAGAACTAAACATGTTAGAAACCAGAGTCAAGGATATCATAATGATATGGAACTGGAGAATTTATGTTACTTTATTTACAATATGCAAATATTGCATTTGCAATATTTAGTTATGTGATAGAGTACATCTCCTTCTTCTTTTTTTTTTTTTTAAAGATTTTATTTATTTATTTGAGAGAGAGACAGTGAGAGAGAACATGAGCGAGGAGGTCAGAGGGAGAAGCAGACTCCCCATGGAGCTGGGAGCCTGATGTGGGACTCGATCCCGGGACTCCAGGATCATGACCTGAGCCGAAGGCAGTCATCCAACCAACTGAGCCACCCAGGCGCCCCGAGTACATCTCCTTCTTATTTAAAATAATTAAAATTGGGTTTTTGTGTACTTGTTTTTTGTTACTTGCAGCCCAATGTGACCTAACTGTTGGAATATTTGCTAAATCCAGCACCCCCAGATGATTTTCTTTGGCCAAATGAATGTTTGTGGACTTCTAAAAAGTATATTAACTTAATCCAGAACTTTAGTTTTTCCCTATTTATATGTTTTTTCTTCTGGCTTTGCTAACTTCTAATTTTTGTGTGTAGACCTGGTTTGTTAATTATGATGACACTATATAGTCTCTTAGGGAGGGCGAGAAATTGCCCTTCCCTCCCATTTCCATAGAATAGGGAGTCTGATCCCCTCCTCATGAATGATTGTTGTTGGAGGGTAGGCTTCCTGTTTCTCTCTATTCCCTGATATTTGTGACTCCTAAAAGAAGGAAGGTATAATCTGATTTTTTGGAGATCTCATAACCATCACATAATCACATCTCTTTCCCAAGAGAAGAAAAGATCTTTGTGCTCCTTTGCTAGAAAAGAACATATATAGAAGAGGTAAGAACATATACCTTACAGAATCTTATGCTGAAAGCTTTGAAAGTTTCCTTGCTTCTTTTGTTTCCAATGGGTACTAGAGAAGGAGGACCCCTTAGCTCTATGTCATGAATACACAGTTACTTCCCAAAGGGACAGTAAATAGTAAGATCAGATTACTTTCTACCCATTTCCTTCCTCAAAAGCAAGAACAAATGCCAAGTTGATCCTATAAAGGTTAGCTGTGAGCCCTGAGCAGACATAGACACAGAGTCCATCCTATACCTATCTACTCCATGACCAAGAGTGCTGCTCAGCTCAGATGTCCAAAGGAACCTTGCCTTCCATATAGATCTGGAAGCAGGCAACAACTAAATAGAAATAAACTGATATTAAAAAAAACCCTTTGGCTAATCTGTATACCAAAGAAGAATAAAGTGACATTTTAAAAAATCCTTTTGGCTCACCGTTGGAGTCTTGACTCTCAGTTTACTACATTGAAAGGGGGTTTAAGTAAGCTTTAGCCAAGTGAAGGAAGGCAGTTTCAACACAGGCTGGTTCTAAGGCGTGGCTGGACTGGTCACAGTCTGACATTCACTGGGCTGTGTTTTCCTAGTGGGTAGAGTTACATGCCACAAAGGCAGAACTGGTCAGACTGTTTATTTTTTCATTTTTTCATTCAGGTATGACAAGCTATTCTTTGCTTCCTGTCCCTAGGTGGTAGTCACCCATGGGCACAGCCCACAGCTTGCTTTGGAAGGCCT